>NW_024080503.1:0-21389 GCF_014754425.2 Oryx dammah
GAGCTATAGCAGGAGTGAGAACCAGGTTACATTTTTTAGCAATTGTGATCCTGTCCAGATAGAGTCAGCACTGGGGGTACCCTCTCCAAAGGCATGGAGCCTTTTGCTCTGGTCTTACACACTTTTGATGTCTTTTGTATTAGCCCAGAGTGACTGATGTAGGTGTGACAGACTCAGTTTCAAGTCGTTGGAGGAGTGACAACCTGAACAGTACTGTAAAAAATCAACCAGAATTTTTTCCCAGGAGAATAAGCTGGATTCCCAGTCCAGACCTGGCACTTCAAGGAGACTGGTAGCCAGTTGTTCAGTTTTGTCTAAGTAGGTTCTAGCCGCTGACGTGGTATTCACATATTAATTCATATATTAGAGCAGTTGTCACTGTTACTGACTCTAGTGCTCCTCTAGGCATGAGAAGAGGCAAGAATCTGGGCTCATGAGAGCCTTTACTGAGAGCATCTGACTGTCTGAAGGCCTGTTCCGCCAGCTTCCCCAGAGCGTGGATGCGCCGTTCCCGATCTCCCCGCTCAGTGCCATTCAGGGCTGCTGAAGGGCAGCCGCTGCAGCGGGTCCTGATTGAGTCCTAGCAGAGGCAGACGGCAGGCCGCTTTTCAACTGGCATGGCCCCTTCGTCGCAATCTGACCATGGTTTTGGGGGCGCTTCATGTCCATATCCTCCCATGGTGCTAGGAATGCTCATGCCTAGATCTGGCAAAGATTCTGCTGATGGGCCACTCAGTGCGCTGTTATGGGACTAACCCCAAAAAACAGGAGCCAAGAGACGCTGGATCACCTGTCTCACAAGCCTCTATGGTCCGTGAAAACGTTCCCTCTTGTTGCTTCTTCCCATAGCTAGAGTTTCACCGTTACCCTCACTGATCGCATATCATCCTTTTATCAGAGGCTCAGTCACACATTTGGTAAAGCAAGAAACAATTGTGCAAAGCAGGCAGAAGAGGAAATAATGCTGCTAGCAGTATTAGTAGGACCATAAATAAGAATCTGAGAAGCTGTTTTAAGTACAGTTAGTATGTCCCAGGTCCTCTGACTTAGTTTGTTAAATAACTGTAGCCTGGTGTTAATCTCCTGGTTGCAGACCATGGAGATCCTGACCCTCATCCAAAGACTGATTACTGAGATAAGTTTTAGAAATAAACTTAGAGAGCCCCTTACAAATGCAGTTAACTCTCATCAGCATTATAGCATAAACGCAAGCAACTATGTCATAAGACTTTCTTAGTAAACATAGACCTTGATTAACAAAACCGGAATTTAATATTTAGTGAAACATATTTTTTTTCCTAAAGTTGCCTCTATTTTCATTTGGTGTGCTAACCACATAGACTTCTTCTACACTGACTCTGCTGTAATTCCTCAGGAGCCTTAGACTAAATCCCCAAAGGGCCTCTCAAGGCCAAGAATGTATTAAGTGGTTCTACTTTCCCCGATTTATAAATGACTGACTAGAGAATAGAATTATTATTACTTTTTTACAACAAAAATATTTCCAGTCTTTATATCTTCTCTCACTGACAACACATATCCGACTTGCCATACACACTGAAACATTTCCCTTGTCACTTTAGTAGATCTTGAGTCCATAATTTTTAATCTATAAAAAATTAACCCCTAGTGAAAATCAAGAAGAAAGCAATTGTGAACCATTTGTTGCATTTGGCAGTCTGATTAGCAAACTCAAGAACATATTTTAGAACCGCTAAAAACGTATTTTTCCAAAGTACAGTTTTTCTCAATGTAATACAAGGCACGTGTCTAATAGATATATGTCTATGTATAACTGAATGAAGTTCCTGAAAACCAAAAAAAAAAAAAAAAAAAAAAGCCGCATCGGAAATCACATCTACTCTAATAGAATATAAAATTTTAAGTTACCAAAATAATAAAGAGTGAGGCATGAAGAAATGTTGCCACCTTGTGGCCACTTTCGGTAGCAACAATTTAAAACCTGTGAAGATGGGCACGTAATATTCCCAGGACTTCAGGGATGCAAGGGAAAAAAAAACCTGTCGTCAACGAACGACCTTAGGTAGATCTTGGAAAAAGAATTCAAAAGCTGGCAATTGGTCAAGAAGGCAACCTTGGGAGGTAAGTTTTACTCACACTCTTTCAAAATAATCACACGAAAAGATTTTGGTATCACTGAAACTTCCTGCTGCTGCTGCTAAGTTGCTTCAGTCGTGTCCGACTCTGTGCGACCCCATAGACTGCAGCCCACCAGGCTCCCCCGTCCCTGGGATTCTCCAGGCAAGAATACTGCTGTGGGTTGCCATTGTCTTCTCCACACTAAAACTTACAGAAATTCAAAACTATAAATGAAAGAAAGAGACAACCCTCAGACTGGGTGGGGAAAAAAAGTGTTTGCAAATGGAGATACAAGGAATTCATCTCCAAAACATGCAACAGTCCATGCGGCTCAATTAAAAAAAAATAAAACAATGGAAAAGTGGGCCAAAGATCGAAATGGGCGTTTCTCCATAGAAGGCATCCAGGTGAACATAAAGTACGCAAAATGCTCGGCATCCCTAATCATTAGAGAAATGCAAATCAAAAGTTCAATGAGATGTCACTTCACACCAGTCAGCATGGCCATCTCAAAAATTTGACAACAATAGATGCTGGAGGGAGTGTGGAGAGAAGGGAACCTTCCTACCCCAGGTGGGAATGTAAATCAGTGCATCCACTCTGGAGAACAGTACGGAGGGGCTTTCAGACGCTCAGCAACAAAGTACCATGTGACCCAGCCATCCCATGCCTGGGCATGGATCCTGGGAAAACCAAATTTTCAAGATACTGCACGCCAACAATCATGGCAGCACTGGATACAATCGCCAAGATACAAAAGAAACCTAGGTGTAGAAGGACAGGTGAATGGTTAAAGAAGCCGGAGTCAGTTCAGTTCAGTTCAGTCACTCAGTCGTGTCCGACTCTATGCGACCCCATGAATCGCAGCACAACAGGCCTCCCTGTCCATCACCAACTCCCGGAGTTCACTTAGACTCATGTCCATCGGGTCAGTGATGCCATCCAGCCATCTCATCCTCTGTCATCCCCTTTTCAGTGAGTCAACTCAGATACACAAACCCAGACATAAAAGGATGAAAGAAAGCCACTTCCAGTCACAGGGAAGAGCCAGAGACAATCACACTAGATGAACTAAGTGACACAAAGTATCACCTGTTATCACTTCTAGGTGGAATCCAAACATGGAAACAAATGAGCTTCTTTACAAAACAGTAACAGCTTCATATACTTAGTAAAGAAATGTGTTACCAAAAAGGAAAGGCCGGGTGCAGGGAGAAATATATGTTGAGAATAACATATACACACTACTAGTTATAAAATAATCCATAAGGACCCACTGTAGAGCACAAGGAATCATACTTTGACTGTATATAACCTATATGAGAAAAAGAACATATATACATCTATGTATAAATGAATAATGTTGATTTACACATTAAAAAAAAACCCACAACAGTGCAAATCACCTATATACTCAAATTCTAAATAAACAGAACAGGAAAGAAAGAAAGGCAAAAGAACTGCTGACTCTGTTCCCCTCGGGCCTTGGGGACCTGGGCTGGCGTCACATCCCTGGGGTCTGAGCAAGCTGGGCCCCAGGCGGGGCTGTCCTGAGGCTGAGGGCGCTGGGGAGGATATGCCAGCCAATCAGCCCCCAAGCCCGGTGGACATGGACTTCCTGTTCCCCTCTGCATGAGTCCACAATCTCCAGATCCTGTGGGACCCTCCTGCAGCAGGACTAAATCTAGTGCCCCCAAAGGATGGTGGGGTCTCTGGGCTGGAGGAGCTTTGCAAAGTGCCCCAGGCCCCCTGTCTCCTGGTGGTGGGGTTCCCACCTCCAGCCTCCTTCCTTAGGGTCACCCCACTGAGAGGACAGGTCCCCCTGCAGAGTGGTGTTGCAATCATTGGGACCGCCTGGGGGATGAAGGGGAAGGGGGAAGAAGTAAGGAGACACAAGCCTTAGGGCTTCCCAGGTGGCGCTGGTGGTAAAGAATCCATCTGCCAATGCAGGAGACGGAGGAGAAGCGGGTTCAGTCCCTGGGTCGGGAAGATCCCCGGGATGCATTCTTACTGACAACCCAGAAACCAGATTTGCCCTAAGGCTCTGGTTGCCCAGGTAACCAGAGCGGGCATGAAGAAATGCTGCCACCTTGTGGCCACTCCCCGTAACAAGCACGTGAAAACCGGGGCTATTGGGCTCGGCTCTAAATGACAGCAGCCGAGGGGCCGCCGCGCCCATCCCGATGGCTGGAGGCGTCTGAGGGGCGGACGGAGGCGGCGGCGGCGGCGGGAGCGGGAGCGGGCGCGGGAGTGGAGCAGCCGCCGCGGGACCGACCGGACCGAGCTTCGCCGGCGCACCTGCCCGCAGCGCCCGCGGAGCGGCGGGAGCACGACCACCTCCCGGAGCGGCGGCTGAGGCGGCGGGAGCGGGCGCGGCAGGCGGGACGCGGCGTCGAGCCTTTTCTCTGTTGCGGACACTTTTACATGTTTGGGAGAACAGACCAGCAGCACTTCTGAATTAAGATCTCAGATTCTTTGAGGTGGCTTTGAAGAGCACCAAGATTAGAAGATGAGTGAACTTGACCAGTTACGGCAGGAGGCCGAACAGCTTAAAGACCAAATTAGAGATGCTCGGAAGGCGTGTGCAGACGCGACTCTCTCTCAGATCACAAACACTGACCCTGTGGGAAGAATCCAGGTGCGCACCAGGAGGACGCTGAGGGGACACTTGGCCAAGACCTATGCCATGCACTGGGGCCCCGACTCCAGGCTTCTAGTCAGTGCCTCGCAGGACGGTAAACTTAGTATCTGGAACAGCTACACCACAAACCAGGGCCATGCCATCCCTCTGCGCTCCTCGTGGGTCACGACGTGCGCTTATGCCCCTTCTGGGAACTACGTGGCCTGCGGAGGCCTGGATAACATCTGCTCCATTTTCAATCTGAAAACTCGTGAAGGGAATGTACGTGTGAATCGTGAGCTGGCTGGACACACAGGTTACCTTCGTGCTGCCGTTTTCTGGATGACAATCAGATCGTTACCGGCTCTGGAGACACCACCTGTGCCCTGTGGGACATCGAGACTGGCCAGCAGACGACCACATTCACTGGACACACCGCGGACGTCATGAGCCTTTCACTCGCTCCGGACACCAGACTGTCTCTGGTGCCTGTGACGCTTCAGCCAAACTCTGGGACGAGCGCGAAGGGATGTGCCGGCAAACCTTCACCGGCCCCGAGTCCGACTTCAACGCCATCTGTTTCTTCCTGAATGGCAACGCATTTGCCGCTGGCTCAGACGACGCCACCTGCTGGCTGTTCGACCTCGGTGCGGACCAGGAGCTCATGCCCTACTCCCACGACAACATCATCTGCGGGACCACCTCCGTCTCCTTCTCCAAGAGTGGGCGCCTCCTTCTTGCAGGGTACGACGACTTCAATTGCAACGTCTGGGACGCCCTCAAAGCCGACAGGGCAGGGGTCTTGGCCGGGCATGACAACCGTGTGAGCTGCCTGGGGGTAACTGATGACGGGATGGCCGTGGCGACGGGGTCCTGGGACAGCTTCCTCAAAATCTGGAACTAACCCTGACAGCAGGTGGACGCCACAGTGACTAGAAGACCGTTCCAGCCTTGGACCATTGCAGATAGCATTTCCCATCTACCCCTACTAACGCGGACGCCCTGCACCCCTCAGAACTTCAAAAGCGCAAGACCTTCCCCTCACTTATTGCTGAAACCAAGAGCACAATTCCCACTGAGAGAAGAATCTCTGTGCTGTAACTAAAATGAATCGTGCATTACTTCTGGGACTTTGTTTTCCTTTTTTGTTTGTTTCGAATGAATTTTAAAGGAAATACTATAATAAAAATGTTATCAAGAAGGTAAAAAAAATAATAATAATAAATAAATGACAGCAGCCCTAAAGAAATCTTCCGTGGTAAATCACATGAAGAGAATTCAAAACAGGGCTGAGTTTCAAGAAGCCACTTTCCTGAGTTTAACTGTACTCCCCCGTAGAAGGTAAAAAGCCCATGGAAAGATACTCATCATCAGTAAGTAGTAAAGAAATGCAAATTAAAACTACCATGAGCCATCTTCTCACACGGCTCAGAACGGCCATCCTCAAAAGATCTTCGAAGCTTAAGTGCTGCCGAGGGCGAGGGGAACAGGGAACCCTCCTACGCCGTGGGCAGGGTTGTAAATGGGTGGGTGCAGCCACGAAGGAAAATATCTGGAGGCTCCTTGAAACACGAAATAGAGAGTTACCACGTTTCCTAGCAATACCACTCCTTGCTTTGATCTGGAAAAAATCCTAATTCAAAAGAATATGTACATTTCTATTTTCAGGGCAGCACTGTTCACAATAGCCAAGTCAGAGCATTAACCAAAATATCCACCGACAGAAAAATGAAGACTAACTGGCCCATCTAGACAGTGGAATACACTCAGAAAAAAAAAAAAAAAAAAACTACCATGAGCAGCAGCATGGATGTACTGAGAGGTATGAGACCAAAGGCAAACATCCTAAAATAGTACTGAAAGGTGGAAGCCAGAAATTCATGCAAATAAAATAATTTGCAAATAGAAACAGACTCAGAGTTTAAAAACCAACTCATGATTTTTTTTAAAAAACGTTGCAGGAGGGATACACTAAGAGGGATTAAAATGCTCTCATCACTACATATCAAACAGGTCATCTAAAAGGACCAACTGAACAGCACAGCAAGTTGAAGGAAACACACTGTGATAACCTTCATGGGAAAAGATCCCCCAAAAGAACAGCGGTACATCTATTTATGACTGAATCAAGTTCCTGTACACCTAAAAGAAAGAGTCGGAAATCAACTCTATGAGAAAAAAATAAATTACCCAAAAAAGTGGAGGATGAAAAATGATGCCGCCTTGTGGCTACTTTTGGTAACAATAACTGAAAAACCTGTGCTGACCAAAATGCACCAGTTCTCAACAAATGCCCTGGGATAGTTCCTAGAAAAAGAATTCAACACAGGGCAGATGGTCAAGAGGCCAAAGTAACTTGTTAATAGGCAGAACAGAGGACAGGGAGGAGGGTCCTTAAACAAGCAAAAAGAGAATGAAATTACAACACTCCCTACCCATTTAAAGAAAAACTCCAAATTAGTTAATGAACTAAGTGAAGCAAAGTCCCTCAGTCGTGTCTGACCCTTTGCGACCAGTGGACTGTAGCCCACCAAGCTCCTCTGTCCATGGGATTCTCCAGGCAAGAATACTGGAGTGGGTTGCCATTTCCTTCTCCAGGGGATCTTCCTGACCCAGGGATCGAACCCAGGTCTCCCACATTGCAGGCAAATGCTTTTAGCTCTGCACCATCAGGGAAGCCCCTGAAAGAAATGGAGAGACAATTACTCCCTACGATTAGAGGAAAGCATAGGAAAAACACGCTTTGACATAAATCACAGCAAATTCCCTCTGGATCCAGCTCTTAGAATAATGAAAAATAGAAATAAGAAAAACTCAGCAAGGGACCTCATTAACCTTGAAAGCACTTACACAGAAAGGGAAAACATAACGAAAGAAAATGACAACCCTCAGAGTGGAAAAAAAGTTTGCAAGTAAATATATCAACAAGTAATTCATCTGCAAAACAGGCAAATGGCGCATGCAGCTCAAAACACACTCACACACACACACACACACACACACACACACACCAGAAATGGGCCAAAGATCTAAATGGATATTTTTTCAAAGAATGTATCTAGATCTCTATAAGGTGCATGAAAAGATGCTCAGCATCCCTAATGATTGGAGAAATGCAAATCAAAACGACAATGAGGCATCAGCTAAAATCACTGAGAGTGAGGATCCTCCAGAAGATCTACAAAGATTACACTCTGCCAGGAGCAGGGGGAAAAGGAATCATTCTACCCTGGGGGCAGGGATGTAGATGGGTGGGTGTGGCCCAGAAGGAAAAAGGCATGGAGATTCCTTAAAACACTAAACATGGAGGTACAAATGCCCTGGAAGCCAATTCCTTGCCTTAGATCCGGAAAAAATAAACAATTTAAATGATATGTGCATGTACCCTTATTTTTAGGACAGCACTGTTGACTATATTAAAGACAGAGTGTCCAACAAAATGTCCACCAATACAGAAATGAAGGTAACTGGTCCATCTAGACACCGGAATACATTCAACCAGCAACAGGAGAAAGTGGCATTGGCAGCAGCAGGATGGACCGAGGGGACGGAAGGAAAACACACCTCTCCTCAACTCACGTCCTCGGGTGGGTCCCGGGAAAAGAATTCAAAACAGGGCAGATGGTCAAGAGGCCAATCTTGAGAGGCCAGTTTTAATCACACTGTGTTTTTTTTTTTTTTTTAATCAAATGGAAACCTTTCAACATGAAGTAATTGTAGAGAAATTCAAATAAAAACGACAACTAGGAATGAGCTAGTCCCAGTCAGAATGGCTCGTGTCAAAAACTCAACAAACAGTAAATGCTGGAGAGGTTTTGGAGAAAAAGAAATTCTCCTACACTGATGCTAGTAATGTCCATTGTTAACAGCCAGAGCAGAGGATCGTGTGGAGGCTCCTGAAACCAGTGAAAGTGAATGAAATTGCATCTCTCCCTAACCTCATCCAGAAAAGAAACTCCAAATTGATTAAAGAACTAAATAGAGGGATGGATACTCTAAACTTCTTGAGGAAAATATGGGCAAGACAGGTTTTGAAATAAATCACAGCAAGTTCTTGGTTTCCCTCTTAGGATAACAACAACAACAAAACGTCAACAAGAGCAACGTCATTAACCTCAAAAGCTTTAGCACAGCAAGGGCAACCCTAAATGAAAGAAAAAGACAACACTTAAACTGGGAAAAATGGTCACACTTGATTTGGAACACGTGTACACCCCTGGTGGATTCATTTTGATGTATGGCAAAACCAAAACGATATTATAATTAGCTGCCAATTAAAATAAATAAATTTATATTAAAAATAAAAACAATTTATTCATCTCCAAAAACATGCAAACAGCTCATTCAGCTCAACATCAGAAATCAATCAATAGAAAAATAGGCCAAAGATCTAAATTGGCCTTTGTCTTCCGCTGGCATCCAGATGGCCATGAAGCACATGAAAAGGTGATTCGCATCACTGTTAGAGAAATGCCCGTCAAAGCTGCAGCGTGGAACCAACGCACACCCCTCAGAATGGCCGTCTTCCAAAAGCTCTCCGAAGTTGTAATGATGCGGAAGGTGAGGCAAGCAAGAAGTCTTCCTCCACTGCGAGCGGGGATGTAAAGGGGCGGGGGCGGCAATGAAGGAAAGTGCGAAGATTGCTGAGACACATTGAACACAGTTGCTGCATGATCGGGCAAGCCCACCCACTGCCTTAGGTCCGGAGAAAACCGAATTTAAAATGATACCTGCAACCCTATTTTCAAGGCAGCAATAATGACAATATGTAACAGAGAGCTTCCCCAGTGGCTCAGCTGGTAAAGAACCCGCCTGCAATGCAGGAGAGCTGGGTTCCATCCCTACGTTGGGAAGAGCCCTTGGAGGTGGGAAAATAAATGTTTGCTAGCAAAGTTAAAAATAAGGAATTCGTCTCCAAAGATGCAAGCTGCTCACGCAGCTCAAGATTAAAACAAACAAACAAACAAACAAAACCGAACCCAGCAGGAATACAGGCAAAGATCTAAAGGGACATTTTCCAAAGAAGGCATCCAGATGGCCATCGAGCGCATGAAAAGAGGCTCAGGGCCACTCTTACAGAAATGTCAACTGAAACCTCAATGAGGTATCACCTCACACCCCTCAGACAGCCCCCCCAAAGACCTACAAAGGTTAAATGCTGCCAGAGCGAGGGGAACAGGGAATCCTCCTACACTGTGGGCGGGGAAGGGAACGGGTGGGGGCGGCCACAGGGAAACCAGTATGGACATTCCTTACAACACTGAACATAGACTTACTACCTGATCTGGCAAGGCCACCCCTTGCTTTATATCCAGAGAAAAGCATAATTGCAGATGATAGTTGCACCCCTATTTTCAGGGCAGCATATTGAATCTCCAAGACAGAGCATTAACCAAAGTGCCCATCAATAGAGACATAAAGAGGAGCCTGTCCATCGAAACACCGGAATACACTCAGCCATCGGAACAAATGGAAAAACGTCATTTTCAGGAGCATGGATGGACTGAGAGTTTACAATACTGAACGAAGCCAGTCTGAGAGAGAAAGCAAACTATCACATCCACAGGGAATCGATAAATTCCTCAAATGAACCAATTCATAAACAGAAACAGCCTCACAGACTTAGAAACATAAGTTTATGATTACTTTTTTAAAAACGGTTGGGGAAGGGAGACAATAAAAGACTGGGATTAACAGATACACACTACTTACTGTCAGATCATCCAAATGGACCTACTGAATAGCACAAGAAAGTACAAAACACACTGAAGGAACCTATATGGGAAAATACTCCAGAAAAGAACAGAATAGACATACCTCTATGCATAACTGAATCAAGTTCCTGTCAACCTGAAACAAACACAACAGAAATCAACTCTACTTCAATAGAAAATAAAAATTAACCGTAATAAACACAGAAGTAAATGCTGCCGCCTTGTGGCCGCTTTTGGTACAACAACATAAAATCCTGGGCTGAGGGCACTTCCTATTCACCAGGACTGAGGGGCTCTAAGGAAGAAACACCTGCCTGAAGAAATGTCCTAGGTGCGTCGGGGGAAAAGAGTCAAACCAGGGCAAAAGATCATGAGGCTGATCTCCAAAGCTCAGTTTTACTCACACTGTTCTTAAAAACGTCACATGAAAAGCTTTCAACTTTGTGAAATGTTATGGAAATGTAAATCAAAACTGTAAATCAAAAATGTAAAAGGAGAAAAGGAAAGATATACCTATTTGAATGCAGAGTTCCAAAGAATAGCAAGGAGAGATAAGAAAGCCTTCCTCAGTGATCAGTGCAAAGAAATAGAGGAAAACAATAGAATGGGAAAGACTAGAAATCGCTTCAGGAAAATTAGAGATACCAGGAGAATATTTCATGCAGAAATGGGCAAAATAAGGACCTAACAGAAGCAGGAGATATTAAGAAGAGGTGGCAAGAAAACACAGAAGAACTATCAAAAACAAATCTTAATGACCAAGATAACCACCATGGTGTGATCACTCACCTAGAGCCAGACATCGTGGAATGTGAAGTCACGTGGGCCTTAGGAAGCATCACTATGAACAAACTTGTGGAGGTGATGGAATTCCAGCTGAGCTATTCAAATCCTAAAAGATAATGCTGTTAGAGTCCTGTACTCAATATATTGGGCAATTTGGAAAACAGCAGTGGCCACAGGACTGGAAAAGGTCAGTTTTCATTCCAATCTGAAAGAAAGGCAATGCCAAAGGATGCTCAGACTACTGCACAATTGCACCCATCTCACACACCAGTAAAGTAATGCTCAAAATTCTCCAAGTGAGGCTTTAACAGTATATGAACTGAGAACTTCCAGATGTTCAAATTGCATTTAGAAAAGGCAGAGGAACCAGAGATCAAAGGAGGGGAACCCTAAAGGAAAAACAAAATAACCCTCAGGATAAAAAAAAATGTTACAACCAAGGTGAAAATAAGGAATTCATCCCCAAATCATGCAAGCAACCCATGTTGTTCAATTAAAAAAGTGGAGGAAGGCAGAGATCTAGATGGATATTTCTCCCCAAAAGACATCCAGGTGGCTATAAACCCCATGAAAAGATGCTCACATTGCTAATTATTAAAGAAATTAAAATCAAAACTACAAGAACATATCATTTCACCCAGCTCAGAGTGGGTGTCCTAAGGTTTACTAACAAAATGGCAGAGAGGATCTGGAGATGTTACGCCCAAGTCGCGAAATCTCCCAATGACCACCAGGGAGCTGATATCCAATACAAAAGCAAGTGAGTTTTTATTACCAAGCTTGAGCTGGGGCTCCCACCATTACCGACGCAGCTGCTAAGGAGAGGAGCCCCCAGCTGTGGGTTACATTGCTTATATAGGGTATTCTCGAACAAAAAATTCGAAAAACAGGAGTTTCTGGGTTGGGAGACGTCTAATTGGTTACCTTCTGTGGAAGGGTTAGGTGTCGGGTTCTGATTGGTTTTCTTTTCCCCGGGCTGGCCACGGGTTTGATTGGTTTCCATTTCCCAGGCTTAATTCGAATTTCCTGGGCAGGTCGTAAGTCCTGAAAAGTCAGGGGACCCTGATCTGGGATCTGATTGGATCGCAGGTGGTAGGTTAAGTCAGGGGATTTCCAAAGACTCTTTCCTCAGGACTCTAAAATGGAGTCTTCTCTAACAAAATGGGGTGACTTAGGTTCTTCTGAGACACGGGAAGTCTCCTACACTGATGCTGGCAATGTAAGCTGTTAACAGTCAGGATGGACAGGGAGGAGCTTCCTTAAACCACGGGAAAGAGCAAGAATTTACGTCTCTCCCTAACTGCTTACAGAAGAAAAACTCCAAATAGCTTGAAGAGTTACATGGACGGAAGATTGCTCTAATCCTCTTGAGGAAAATATAGGCAAACACACTTTGACATGAATCACAACAAGTTCTTTTTGAATCTGTGCTTAGGATAATTAAAACTAAAACAAAACTTTAAAAAGGCCCCTCATCACCTAAAAAGCTTTTGCACTGCAAGGGCAACGTAAAGGAAAGACAACCCTCAGAATGGGAAAATAAATGTTTGCAACAGATGTTTAAAATAATGAATTCATCTCCCAACATGCAAACTGCTCACACAGCTCATGATAAAGCTGCAAAAAACCTTATCAATCCAATAGAAAAACTGCAAAGATCTAAATGGATGTGTCTCCAAGGAACACATCGAGATGGCCAGAAAACACAGGAAAAGATGCTCAGGATCACTTTTAGAGAAATGCTAATCGAAACTGCAATGAGGTATCACCTCACACCTCACAGAATATCCATCTTCCAAAAGGTCTACAAAGGAATCCTCTGCGTCCTACAAGGGTTAATTGCTGCTGAGGATGAGGGTCACAGAGAATCCTCCTATACTGTGGGTGGGAGTGTAATTGAGTGGGTGCAGCCACAAGGAAAAGAGGATGGAAATTCCTTAAAACATTACATATAGACATACCACATGATCTGGCAAGCCCACTCCTTGCCTTAGACCCGGAGAAAATCATGATTTAAAATGATAGTTGCACCTCAATTTTCAGGGCAGTGCTATTGACAATATCTAAGACAGATCATCAACCGAAGTTCCATCTATAGAGAAATGAAGAGTCACATGTCCATCTCAAAACTGGCATACACTCAGCCATACAAAAGAATGAATGAATGACATTTTCAGGAGCATGGGTGGACTGAGAATTTATCATACTCAGTGAAGTCAGAGATGAAAGAAGAAGTATCTCTTAGAGGGGGAATCTATAAATTTATACAGATTAACTAACTATAAACAGAAACAGACTCACAGACTTAGAAACCCAACTTATGACTTAAAAAAAAAATGTAGTGGCAGGGAGACCTTGAGAGGTTGCGATGAACAAAAACAGACTATTTATTACCATATAGATAATGCCAGTGGACCTACCAAATAGCACAGGGAAGTTGACTGGATACACAGAATAGACATACATCTGTGTATAACTGAATCATGTTCTTGTAAACCTAAAACAAACACAACAGAAATCAACTCTACTCCAATGGAAAATAAAAATTAACCAAAAAAAAAAAAAAAGGAGGAAGAGAGATACCAAGGGAACAGTTCATGCAAAGACGGGCACAATAAAGGACAGAAACAGTATGGACCTAAGAAAAGCAGAAGATAATAAGGAGAGGTGGTGAAAATACACAGACAAACTATACTGAGTTTCCCCTGTGGCTCAGCTGGTAAAGAATCCGCCTGCAATGCAGGAGACCTAGGTTCGAACCCTGGGTTGGGAAGATCCCCTGGAGAAGGGAAAGGCTACCCACTCCAGTATTCTGGCCTCACAAATTTGACAGACTGTATAGTCCATGGGGTCACAAAGAGTTGGACATGACTATTAAGGAGAGGCAGGGAAAACATACAGATGAACTATACTAAAAAGATCTTATCACACCAGATAATCCCGATGGTGTGACCACTCACCTAGAGCCAGAAATCCTGGAGTGAGAAGTCAAGTGGGTCTTAGGAAGCATCACTATAAACAGAGCTAGTAGAGAGGATGGAATTCCAGCTGAGCTGTTTTAAATTACAAAGGATGATGCTGTTAAAGTGCTTCATTCAATATGCCAGCAAATTTGGAAAACTCAGCAGTGGCTACAGGTTGGAAAAGGTCAGTTTTCATTCCAATCCCAAAGATCAATGCCAAAGAATGTTCAAACTTCTGCACAATTGCACTCATTTTACATGCCAGCAAGGTAATGCTCAAAATCCTTCAAGCTAGGCTTCAACAGTATGTGAACTGAGAATGTCCAGATGTACAAGCTGGATTTACAAAAGGCAGATGAGCGAGAGATCAAATTGCCAACATCCATTGGATCACAGAAAAAGTAAGAGAATTCCAGAAAACATCTACTTGTGCTTCACTGACTATGCAAAACGCTTTGTGTGGATCACAACAAACTGTGGAAAATTCTTCAAGAAATGGGAATACCAGACCACCTCACCTGCCTCCTGAGAAATCTGTATGCAGGTCAGGAAGCAACAGTTAGAACTGGACATGGAACAATGAACTGGTTCCAAAGTGGGAAAGGAGTACATCAAGGCTGTATATTGTCCCCTGCTTATTTAACTTATATGCAGATAACATCATGCAAAATGCCAGATTGGATGAAGCTCAACCTGCAATCAAGATTGCCAGGAGAAATATCAATAATCTCAGATATGCAGATGACACCACCCTTATGGCAGAAAGCAAAGAGGAACTAAAGAGCCTCTTGATGAAAGTGAAAGAGGAGAGTGAAAAAGGTGACTTAATACTAAAAATTCAAAAGGCTAAGATCATGGCATCCAGTCCCATCTCTTCATGGCAAATAAAAGGGGAAACAATGGTAACAGGGAAAGACTTTATTTCCCTGGACTCCAAAATCAATGCAGAGGGTGACTGCAGCCATGAAATTAAGATGCTTGCTCCTTGGAAGAAAAGCAATGACAAACCTAGACAGCATGTTAAAAAGCAGAGACGTTACTTTGCCAACAAAGGTCCATCTAGTCAAAGCTATGGTTTTTCCAGTAATTATGTATGGATATAAGAGTTGGACCATAAAGAAGGCTGAGTACCAAAGAATTGATGCTTTTGAACGGTGGTGCTGGAGAAGACTCTTGAGAGTCCCTTGGACAGCAAGGAGATCAAACCAGTTCACCCTAAAGGAAATCAGTCCTGAATATTCACTGGGAGGACTAATGCCAAAGCTGAAGCTCCAATACTTTGGCCACTTGATGTGAAGAGCCGACTCATTGGAAAAGACCCTGATCCTGGGAAAGATTGAGGAAAGGAGAAGGGGGTGACAGAGGATGAGATGCTTTGTTAGCATCATCAACTCAATGGACATGAGTTTGAGCAAGCTCTGGGAGTTGGTGATGGACAGGGAAGCCTGACATGCTGCAGTCCATGGGGTGACAAAAAGTCGGACATGACTGAGCGACTGAACAACATTGTGGTCTCAGGAGAGAGGAAGGCATTGTAGAATGTGAAGAGTCCAGGACGTGACTTCCCAAAAACCTTTATAGAAAGCACATTTACTGTAGTAGGCAATAGTTAAAACCCAGATCCTGAGATCTCCATCAGAATAACACTCAGTCAAAAATAAGAGTGGATCTCTCTGTCTTTATGAGGAAGACAGCATTTTATACCAGTAAACTTAGAGAGTGACCTCTAGTCTAGAGTGAAGGAGCCAGAGAGCTCAAAAAGAGGAAGGTTAGAATCATGTGAATCATCATGAAGCTTTCTGTCTATTCTCACCAACTCCCATTTATTCCTCAAAAGCAGAGATCGAAAACTCTATTGTAGGACACAGACAATTCCAGGAGACATTCTACAAGTGAAGGAACCAAAATCCCAAGGGTAAATAATGGATTCTGGAAGGCAGTTGTCCTCACCCGAGCAGGCCAGGTTCCCATAGTTCTCTTACATCACGTCCTTGTACAATTCCTGCTGACCGAGGTCCAGGCACTCCCACTCCTCTTGAAAGGTTCTTGCTGAACCACAGAAGACTCCGGGATTCTTGGCCTCTGAAGGAGAAGAATTCGATTCATGGCCAGAGACTAGGCTTGATCAGTCAGAGCTTTTGTGTAATAGAGTTTTATTAAAGTAGAAAAGAGATAGAGAAAGCTTCTGACATAGACATCAGAAGGGGGCAGAAAGAGTGCCCACTCACTAGTGTTAGCAAGGGAGTTATATACCTTTTAATAAGTTATCCCAACGAAACAAAAGAATGTCTGAAGGTTGTAAAGATGTTACTAGACCCACTCCCATGATTTACATTTTAAGATAACAGGATTAGCCAGAAGGTTTTCAGGAAGGAGAAACTGTCCTCAAGCAGGATACAATGTTGTATAATCCCTAGTACAGAGTTTAAACTGAGTTGTGTAATTGACTAAGACTAAGGAATGTAGACACAAAAGTTTGTCCTTCCCTTCTCCTTGAGAATTCCAGACCCCTCCCTCCTTGGAGACCCCCGGACTTCTTATCAACCTGCCTAGGAATTGACTCTCTCACTCTTGAGTGAACTCTATGGCCACATCCTGGGTCCACACAAAAAAATTTAGATTAAAAAATATTGCTGTTCAAAACTGTTTGGAATATTTGATCAAATATTCAGAAAATGTAGAGCTTGGGATTTACTTCAATGGATCTGAGCTCGATTTTATGGAAAAAGAATTAAGTCAACACAGAGACCTGACTGAGCGACTGAATTGAACTGAATGCAGAGACCACTCTAATGGATGTTTTACCAGTGGAGGTAACTGGCAAAAATATCAAAAACAGAAAAAATGTCATATACTGTTAACATTTTCATGCACACAAACATACACTAGTTGGGAGAAAAATGATTCATGTTTATTAAATCAGGAATAGATTTCTGTGCTTAAATCTTATAATTTATTTATGGCAATAGTCTGTCTTTTTTAAATACACTAGGGTGCAAAAACACATAATGACAAAAATTAGAGCTCTTGGTTCTGAATCTTTTATTCCTTTGAAAATCTCTATCATTTGTGCTGCATTGTGTTTTAAATTTCACAGTTAAACATACATAAGTAATAACATTCTTGTAAATGTAGAAAATACAAAGATGTGATAAAAATTCTGTCTGGAAAATGAGTGCGGAGTGTATTACCAATGGAAATGATCAGACCTGGGCTTGAATGATGAAAACCTCCATTCCCAAAATGCAAGAACCTTACTAAACACAGATGAGTGTTCATTTTCCAAAGCAAATGGAATTAAAAAGGTGCAGTTTCTACATTAATTTTGGCAGCTTATAAACATCCCTCACTAAATCTTTCAAAAATCCTTATTAAAGTCAAAAAGCAGGAATATCACAGTTCACAATATCACAATATCGCAGAAGAACCAGAACCAGGGAACGAGAGGTGTAGTGGGATAAGTGTTAGCAGTGATCTGAATCCTGAAAAATATCAGTTTTATTTAAAATTCACGTCTTATACAACTTCCATGTTCTGTATCCTAAGACTACACTTAAGAGTGAGTCCTTCCTACCAATATAAACAAAGGTCTCTCATATTTTTCTCCTTCTATTCCCCAAACTTCCTGTGGAATTCTGGACCACTGAGGTAGTTCTATTCATAAGGAGAAATTCTTAATCCTGTTCTAAATGTCTCAAGTTGCATACATATGTAAATTCATCACTAATTTCCCCTACTTCTCTAAGGTCCCAAGACTGAACCACATGCCAATGAGAATCTTAGAACCTATGCCTCCCCATGTTGATCTCTCACAAAGGGAATATTTTCACCAGTTGAACGTCACTCGTTCAGGTTGAGAACTCATCATGCTGTAAAGAAAGTCAGGATACAGCAAGGGAGACAACGTTCTGGGACACAAGGGAGAAGTGATCTAAAGAGCCGGTCCTCACTATGATAAGAAAATGAAAAAATAAGAAGTTGATAACCAACTCCCAAGGCAGAAAAATCAGAAGCAGAGAACTAAAGGTTTGCAGGTTCCCTCCGTTCATGCATTTTAGGGGGAAAAGCAGACCCAGACCCAGACCCTGGACAGAACTGTCATTTCCTCCTCTTCTTCCTCCTGCTCTGTCTTCTCTGAGGATGTTATGTAGCAAACACATCTCTGCCTATTGAAAAAATACCTTCAAAGGCATCCGCAGAGCTCTTTAACCTGCAACTACTTCACCTACAGACAGAAGGACCTTGAAAAGCTGAAAAGACCCACCTCTCCTGTCCTGTCTCAGGAGAGTTTCAGGGACAATTACTTCCTACCTGGACACCAGCCTTTCAACTTATTTCTTGATTATTCTCTCCTCAGAGAGAGCTCCTAACCCTCTGCTCACACAGATGATGTGAGCTGACTGATTTCCATGGTCCAAATCCAGCTAGACCAACCCTGCAGCCTCTCCTCAAACTGAAGCCAGGCCTCACCTCTCACAGATGGATCAGGAGCCACGTCCTTAACCCGGGCCTCCCCTTAGAGTCCCCTGGAGCACTTCTTACACACCACACTGATGCCCTCACAGGACCAAGACAGAACTCTGTGGAGGTGGGGGAGGGGGGTTATCAGCTAACCCTGGTCAGGTGATCTTGATAGGAAACCGGGTTAATCCACTTACAAGGTTCTTTCTGAAGCATTTCAGTGAATATGAACACCTCGAGGTCAGGTCCCCACTCTAAGAAGTTATAAATCTACAGGGCTGAAGAGGAGCCATGAAATGAGTCTTTAGCAAGTTCCCTGTTTATTTTGATGCTTCTCACCCAAGACTGACACCCAGGAGCCCTGAGCTTTAGCCCTCACACTCAGCACACTTGAGACCTCTCAGGAGAGGAGGTTCTAAGGCAGGAATTTCTTAGGTCAAGTTTAGGACCAAGCAGAGAAAGCTCCAGTACTTGGGGTTCAGGCCTTTAAAAGAGACCTTGGGTGAAGTGCTGTGGGCTCCCCAGGCTGAGTGTGGATCGGTCCATTCAAACCAAGAAGAGCAGTAATCTGGTGAGCTCTGAAGGTGTCACTGAAGGGGGGCCTGCGTAGTAGACCCTGGGGTTCAGCAAGACTGCTGGTCTCAAGGTGGGTGGTCCTCTAGTGCAGGTGTTCCCAGGATGGCTGGTGTGAGTTCAAGGACCTGCAGGCTGCCTGCTCCCCAGACAGACGCTGAGGCAGCAACAGCATGGAGTGGTCCAGGTAAACTCTCAACAATACTCTGTATGATCCTTCTTAGAACCATCACAATCTCCCAGCAGTTCCAGAGAGGGGGAAAAAGTACAATGGAGAAATGATGGGAAATATCCAATTAGTTGAGGCTTAAAGGCAGGATGGAAACTAATTGTTAGAGATATCATCCCTCTGTGCTAACAAAGAGTTTATTGTTAGCTATTTTCCCTTCAACCTTAAATCGGTAGGTTGACACTTCATTATGCACCAACTTCATCACAAGAAACCATCCAGTTTTATTAACATGTCATATCACACAGTCAGAATAAAACCTTTTCCAACCCACTGTGTAACTGAATTAAATACAGATTACAAGCATAAACACCAATAATCATTCCTCTGATACAATGATCTGAGAACTGTGATTCCTATGGTTACAAAATGGAGTTTAATCGTTTACAAAACAAGACATACACTAATTACATGACTTTTCTGAGAGGGGTTTCCATACATTTCTAGGGGATCAGAGATGTCTTCATTTGAAACATGTCTACTAATATTCATGACTTCTGTTGATATTATAAAGATACATCAAGATTTCAGTGAACTGTCATTTTATTTTACTTAAAAAGCAAGTGACATAACCATTGAAAATGTACATCTTACTTTAATATGTGGAGTTTCTCCCTGAACACTTATCTCATGGTGACCTATAGGGATGTTTGACATGAATGACTAACACCTCCATTTAGATGTACATGTTACATTACTGGGTCCTTAATCTTCTAATGGAGAATAAATTTAAATGATTTCTACCTAGGATAGAAGGCCTTGTCTCCTATTTGACATAGCAACCATCAAAAACATAACTTTGCCTACACACTAGAAATGAAGAATAGCAGCATGCAGTAATTTGAGAGTTGAATCACATTTATTTTGGTTTTCAAATAATCACAAATCATTGCAATATACACAAAGATATATTGCTGATAAATGTACATTTCTAAATACCAACCTTCATCTTGTGATCCATACTAACATATCAATTTTCTATCTGTTTTAACTATGGATTACTATCTACAATACTTCTCCTGAAGAGGAACTTCAAAAAACAGGATTGATGAAATGGTTTCTATTGTGCGGTCTTCCCTGATAGCTCAGTTGGTAAAGAATCCGCCTCCCACTCCACTATTCTGGCCTGGAGAATGCCATGGGCACAGTCCATGGGGTTGCAAAGAGTTGGACACAATTGAGCAACTTTCACTTTATCTAGTGTGCAATTTCTGATATTTATTTAGTTTTAATTTTTATTAAATACTTTTCTACATTTTTCTTTATGTCATTCCTTATCTTTCTTAAATAAATGGTGTTTTATTTTCTGAAGTGTATGTTTGGGACAATCCTCTTCCATCAATTATTACTAGAGATTCTCTCCAGTAGGTGCTCTGTGATGTCTAGTAAGGTGAGAGCTCTGATAAAAGCCTATGCCACTTGTCCAGTATGAATTCTCTGATGTTGAGTAAGACATCAGTGCTTGATGAAGGCTTTCCACATTCTTTACATTTCTAAGGTTTCTCTCCAGTATGAATTCGCTGGTGTCGAATAAGACTTGAGCGGTGACTGAAGGCTTTTCCGCATTCTTTACATTTATAAGATTTCTCTCCAGTATGGATGCTCTGGTGTTGAGTAACAGATGAGTTGTGATTGAAGGCTTTTCCGCATTCTTTACATTTATAAGGCCTCTCCCCAGTATGAATTCTCTGGTGTTGAATAACAGTTGAGTAGTAACTGAAGGATTTTCCACATTCTTTACATTTATAAGATTTCGCTCCAGTATGGATTACTTGATGTTTAGAAAGACATGAGTGCTGTCTAAATGCTTTGCCACAATCCTTACATTTATAAGGCTTCTCTCCGGTATGGATTACTTGATGTTTAGTAAGACATGAGTGCACTCTAAATGCTTTCCCACAATCCTTACATTTATAAGGCTTCTCTCCAGTATGAATTCTCTG
>NW_024080504.1:0-18229 GCF_014754425.2 Oryx dammah
TCTTTAAAAATCAAAGAGTAATCACATGTAATCCAAATTAATTTTAGTGTACCTAGCTTCAAAGATACATTGAGAACATATTAATTTTTTCCAAACTCATGTCAATTCTTAAAGAAAAGTGTATTTTTGCACCATGACTTCTAAACTCATTCTACTTGGTAGTAAACACACTGCTGTCTCATAATTGAGGAGAAAATATGGCATATTGTACACACTTTATGCATACTTATACATGAGTAAATGGTAAAGAACAGACAGGGCTACATAGGTGACTTGGTAGTAAAGAATTGGCCTGCCAAGGCAGGAGACATAGGATAGGGAGCTTCAGTCCTTAGGTGGGGGAGATCCCCTGGAGGAGGAAATGGAGGCACCGAACCATTTTTGCCTGAAAACAATTCCATGGATAAGGAGCTTAGTATGCTACTGTCCATGAGATCACAAAGAGTCAGGCAGAATGATCAACTGAACAAGCATTCATTAACAGGCAATACACTGCAATGGTAAATAATCCCAAAGAAGCACCATAACGAATAATGGAAAACATAAATAGCAGCTGACAACTGTTCAGGAAATTCCCTAAAATAATGGAAAAAAAAAAAAGAGAAAACTTTTCTAAATACCTCTTATAAATCTATCAGTAGATAGACGTATAGGCATTTTTGACACTGACAAGTTGTTCATGTCAATTACATTGCGTAATACATAAAGACCATCATCTTTAAATAACAAAGTATTAATAAATGAAACATTCTTGACTTGAAGAACAGTCATTTAGTACAGCAATTCCCTATTTATACAGTAACTTTAACTTGTTCAGTTCATTGGTTCCAAGATACATGTCAAGGAATAAGCTTTGGGGCCTCTCTTCTGGCTCAGAGGTAAAGAATCCACCTGGTAATTAATGCACAAGAGTTCCATTCCTCATCCGGGAAGTTCTCTCATACCTTGGGAGCAACTAAGCCTGTAGGCCACAACTCCGTGGTCCAGAGTTTGGGAGTCACAACTACTGTGCACGGGCATAGAGCCCACACACTGTAACAAGAGAAGGCATTAGAATGAGAAGTCCGTGTACTGCAAGTAGAGTAGCCCTTGCCTGCCACAAGTGGCAAAAAGCCCCTGAAGCAACAAAGACCCAGTGCAACCAAAAATAAAAACATTTAAAAACTGTAATGTATTGGTATGAAGAAAACCAATATTATTTGAAAACCTATTAACCAGAGTCAGAGACAACTCTCATAAAAATGAAAAGTAAAATAAAAGCATACAAGCTGTAAAGTAGACAAAGAGATGTCACCATAAGGAAGACAGGAAGTAAACATATTCTTTGAGCAAAAGTCATCTTTGAGGCAAATTCCCTGGTGGCCCAGTTGTTAGGACTATGCACATACGCTGGAGGGGGCACAGATTCCATCCAGGAATGGGGAACTAACACACCACCTGCCACATGGCACAGCGGAAAACAAAACAAAAACAAGTAACTTCTGACCTTTTCTGTAAAACAGGCAACATTCTATGCCACCTAACAGCACTAATTACCTCAGTTTTACAAATAAAGGTAGTGGATTCACAGGGTTCCTGTACACAACTCCAGGGAACATGAAAGTAAATGAGCAAAAGCAGGACTGAAACCGAGGCTTACAGATTCATCCATGCTCTGAACCATCAGGGCCCACTTGGGCACAACAGAGGACAAAAAGTTACAGTGAACTCCAGGAGTGTAAAAAGGAAACTTCAGATCAGACACAAGAACTGACGTGTGTAATTGTGTTACTCAGCCATCCCTCTTGGAAATCGTTTCCAAGGCACCAACAAGATATCAATTCTGGTCCTGTCTAAGAGAGGACCTCAATCAATATCCACTGTCCTTACAGGTTTCCTGAGTTAAAATCACAGAAGATCCAAACCACATTCCTGCTACACACACCCCTGAAGGATGTGGCAAAAGTAATAACAACAACAGCTGAGGGTTCTGAACAGAAAGACAGGTTGAAGACAGCTCTGTGTAGGATCTGAGACACCAAATGCAATCGAATAGGTGCCAGTCTTTCCCTTCTTCCAGTGAGGTCTCCCAAGTGCATCAAATAGGAAGAGAACCAGCCTGGGTCCGAAATAATCTCTGGAGGTGTCAGTGATGTTCTACACGGACCAAAAAGCAGGCATCCGATGGAATTCAGCACAGAAGGGGGACAAAGAGGAAACAGATCCCTTTGAAACACCTCATCACATGCTTCCCATAGTCAAGCAACAATACTGACAGGAGTCAAATGACAGATTGTTACAGATCATATAAAGATTTTGCCTTTTGGGACCTCTTTTCTTGGACGTCCACTTTGCATAAAAACTTTTTTTTCTAACTAAATCATTTTCTTCATTTAGAAACAGCCACCTGTAAGTCAGACCTACTTTCTTTCTCCCTAATAAAATGTATTTTTCTGGTAGGAGACTGATGGGCTCCATGTTAAATGTTTTGAGATAAGAAATACATGGGCTCCAGTTGAGCAATTTATACCCAACAAAAACAGGGTAAATACACAGTTATCCTCTAATCTCAGGGAATAATTATGGCAAGGACAAAGAAAGGAAAAAACCCTGTTTGTTAAGGGAAACACTATACATGCTCAGAAAGGCTGCTTGGAGTCAAAACTCACAGGATAATTCCAGGCCATAATGAGTCCTGCTCCTCCCAGAAGCCTTCACTTTGAGATCCAACTTGGCTAAGGTGTGCATGCACACTCCAGGAAGGGTCCTGAGACAAATTAGCCAGGGCAAATAAACAAGGTGATTGGCCTGAGGGAAGATGAGGACCCGGAAAACTGCCCCTTTGTAAAGAATTTACACATCCCAAAGGCGTCTCTCTCTCTCTGAGGACATAAACTATGTCCTTTACTGTCTATCGACTGCCTCATCATCTAAATTTGTTATTGACTAGGCAGACTGTGTGGATCACAAAAAACTGGAAAATTCTGAGAGAGATTTGAAAACCAGATCACCTGACCTGACTCTTCAGAAATCTGTACGCAGGTCAGGAAGGAACAGTTAGAACTGGACATGGAACAACAGACTGGTTCCAAAGAGGAAAACGAGTATGTCAAGGCTGTATATTGTCACCGTGTTTATTTAACTTATATGCAGAGTACATCATGAGAAACGCTGGACTGGATGAAGCACAAGCTGGAATCAAGACTGCCAGGAGAAATATCAATCACCTCAGATATGCAGATGACACCATCCTTATGGCAGAATGTGAAGAGGAACTAAAAAGACTCTTGATGAAAGTAAAAGAGGAGAGTGAAAAAGTTGGCTTAAAGCAACATTCAGAAAACGAAGATCATGGCATCCAGTCCCATCACTTCATGGCAAATAGATGGGGAAACAGTGGAAACAGTGGCAGACTTTATTTTTTTGGGCTCCAAAATCACTGCAGATGGTGACTGCAGCCATGAAATTAAAAGACGCTTACTCCTTGGAAGAAAAGTTATGACCAACCTAGATAGCATATTCAAAAGCAGAGACATTACTTTGCTGACTAAGGTCCCTCAGGTCAAGGCTATGGTTTTTCCTGTGGTCATGTATGGATGTGAGAGTTGGACTTTGAAGAAGGCTGAGCACCGACAAATTGATGCTTTTGAACTGTGATGTTGGAAAAGAGTCTTGAGAGTCCCTTGGACTGGAAGGAGATCCAACCAGTCCATTCTGAAGGAGATCAGCCTTGGGATTTGTTTGGAAGGAATGATGCTAAAGCTGAAACTCCAGTACTTTGGCCACCTCATGCGAAGAGTTGACTCACTGGAAAAGACTCTGATGCTGGGAGGGATTGGGGGCAGAAGGAGAATGGACGACAGAGGATGAGATGGCTGGATGGCATCATTGACTCGATGGGTGTCAGTCTGAGTGAACTCCGGGAGATGGTGATAGACAGGGAGGCCTGGCGTGCTGCAATTCATGGGGTCGCAAAGAGTCGGACATGACTGAGCAACTGAACTGAACTGAGGCAGGCCAGACTAGGGACCTTAGCCCTTAATGTTGGCTCCTGTGGTCCCGGGGTTAGGTGTCTCAATCTGGGAAATTAAGAACTTGCTTCCAGCTTCCGCTCACTGCCATTCACTGCTATGAGCAACCCAAATCAATGTCATTGCTCATACATTTTGTTACTAAAAACACAGGTCTTAATTTCCTTAAACAACCATGAACTGCCATTATACTAGCATTTTGTAGAATGGTGACCATAAATACCAGTGATAACTTCTAAAAACATTTGCTTTCTTATGGAGAACATCTCAGGGTAGCAGCAAACATTAATAATCCAAAAACTCTTTAGTTTCTCTATGACAGGAAATTATCAGTAATCAGTGCCTATGTGTGTGCTAAATTGCTACAGGCATGTACAACTCTTTGCAAACCCATGGACTGTAGCCTGCCAGCTCCTCCAAGGGATTCTCCAGGCAAGGACACTGAAATAGGTTGCTGTTTACTTCTCCAGGGATCTTTCTAAAGCAGAGATTGAACTCTCAGTAATCAGTGTAATATAATAAAAGCATTACACAGTTTGATGACTCAACTCATGTCTTACTTAGATGAGCAAAGAAACATTTTTTACTAGATATTTAACAGTGAATATTTCCCAGTTCATGTGCATCTGAAATTCATTTAGGTTAATTTCTCGTAACTGTTTGATTTGTAAGTGCTTAGTTTTTCTTTTTTAAAGCCAACTGAATTAGATCTCACTTACAAAGTAACCTCAGCAATATTATCCAAAAACAGACACACAGTGTGACATGCATAAATCCAGACACACAGATGGACAGACAGACACCATAGTTTTCTGCTTGAGATTTAAAATATCTCTTTCACATTTTTCTTTCCCTTTGGTTTGAAATTCTAATTTGCCCAAGGTTGAAGCCTCAGGCAAAGTGGCTTATGTATGTCAAGGACTTGGTAAAGGTTGCCTGCTATGCTAAGCTGCTTCAGTCATGCCCGACTATCTGCGATCCCATGGACTGTATCCCGCCAGGCTGCTCTTTCCGTGGGACTCTCCAGGCAAGAACACTCGGTGGGTTGCTATTCCCACTTCCAGGGCATCTTCCTGACCCAGGGATCAAACCCACCTTTGCCACACTTTCAGGCAGGTTCTGTACAATTAGAGTCGTCTGGGATGCCCTGGTAAAAGTTAACTTCAAGCTTTTTCCTAGGCTAGCTGTCTCAACGGGTTAGTTGCTTTTAACTCCATATGCAAAAAGAACCAGTTGTGCATGTTCAAAGAGAAAAAAAAAAATCATTTCAACCAGTTTTCTCCAGAGTCTAGAGAAAAGCACAGTTATCCTATGTCAAAAAAACTTACCTTTCCTTTCCATAGTCATAGTTTTGTAGCTAAAATACAGATCAAATAGTGCTGAAATTGACAGTGAAAATAACAGCAGATGGGGTGATAAAAATTTTGGATTGTCCCTCTGGGGAGATGGGGGTCTTGGATTGTTCAGAAGAAACTGAAGGGGAAAAGAAACTTCCTAAAGTGGGGGGCAGGAGTGGGGTAAGCTGGGCTCATCCTCCCCCGAGAGACAGGCGAAGTTACAAGGGGACCAGCTGATGGAGAGGGAGACAGAGGGATTGGGAGGGATTTAAGGCCACAACAGGAGAAAGAAAGGAGAGAGAAAGGCAGTGGGGGACACTATTGGAGCTGTGGGCAGGCTCAATAGAGAGCTGACTTAAAAAGTGAGGATTTGATCAGCCAAAATATAATTTTCACACTGTAATATGGAAAAACATTATCACTAATCACATAACTATTTTTCCAGTAACTTCTCTAAGACAGTTTTAAGTTCACTTTATGTACTTCATGGTAGGAGACAGGAAGATTCAGACTCTCATCTGGCAGGGCAGATTCTTATCCTTTCTCGAGGGGTAAGAGTCACGAACATTCAGTAACTTATAAGGGTTCAACCCTGTTTAATATACGGTTTCACTTCTCACACAATCCAGAGAAGATGTCCCATGTTTAGCTAATGAGTAATAAGGTGAATTTTCCCATCTGGTAATAAAAACATCATAGTCCTTAATCTCTTGCTTCTTAAAGAGTGGTGCTTTGTCTCACAAATGCTGCTCACAGTGCCAATTCATGCCTTGCCAAAAGTTTTCACTTTTGTCTCAGGTTCCAAGGACTTGTTTATAGGCCACTCATTCTATACAAATAAATATTCCAATATTTATTAGAGAATTACCTAGCTGACTTTCAATATACTAACTAATCCAACCAGTCCATCCAAAAGGAGATCTGCCATGGGTGTTCATTGGAAGGACTGATGTAAGCCTTGTCTAACTCAATGAAACTAAGCCATGCCGTGTGAGGCCACCCAGGATGGGCAGGTCATGGTGGAGAGGTTTGACAGAATGTGGTCCCCTGGAGAAGGGAATGGCAAACCACTTCACTATTCTTGCCTTGAGAACTCCATGAACAGTATGAAAAGGCAAAAAGATAGGACAATGAAAGAGAAACTCCCCAGGTCGGTAGGTGCTCAATATGCTACTGGAGATCAGTGGAGAAATAACTCCAGAAAGAATGAAGGGATGGAGCCAAAGCAAAAACAATACCCAGTTGTGGATGTGACTGGTGATAGAAGCAGTAAAGATCCTGTAAAGAGCAATACTGCACAGGAACCTGGAATGTCAGATCCACGAATCAAGACAAACTGGAAGTGGTCAAACAGGAGATGACAAGGGTAAACGTTGACATTCTAGGAATCAGTGAACTAAAATTGACGAGAATGGGTGAATTTAATTGAGATGACCATTATATCTACTACTGTGGGCACGAATCCCTGACAAGAAATGGAGTAGCTATCATGGTCAACAAAAGAGTCCAAAATTCAGTCAGTCAGTTCAGTTCAGTCGCTCAGTTGTGTCCGACTCTTTGCGACCCCATGAATCACAGCATGCCAGGCCTCCCTGTCTATCACCATCTCCCGGAGTTCACTCAGACTCATGTTCATCGAGTCCGTGATGCCATCCAGCCAGCTCATCCTCGGTCGTCCCCTTCTTCTCCTGCCCCCAATCCCTCCCAGCATCAGAGTCTTTTCCAATGAGTCAACTCTTCGCATGAGGTGGCCAAAGTACTGGAGTTTCAGCTTTAGCATCATTCCTTCCAAAGAAATACCAAGGTTGATCTCCTTCAGAATGGACTGGTTGGATCTCCTTGCAGTCCAAGGGACTCTCAAGAGTCTTCTCCAACACCACAGTTCAAAAGCATCAATTCTTCAGTGCTCAGCCTTCTTCACAGTCCAACTCTCACATCCATACATGACTACTGGAAAAACCATAGCCTTGACCTGAGGGACCTTAGTCAGCAAAGTAATGTCTCAGCTTTTGAATATACTATCTAGGTTGGTCATAACTTTTCTTCCAAGGAGTAAGTGTCTTTTAATTTCATGGCTGCAAACACCATCTGCAGTGATTTTGGAGCCCAAAAAAATAAAGTCTGACACTTTCCACTGTTTCCCTATCTATTTCCCATGAAGTGATGGGACCAGATGCCATGATCTTTGTTTTCTGAATGTTGAGCTTTAAGCCAACTTTTTCTCTCTCCTCTTTCACTTTCATCAAGAGGCTTTTTAGTTCCTCTTCACTTTCTGCCATAAGAGTGCTGTCATGTGCATATCTGAGGTTGTTGATATTTCTCCCGGCAATCTTGATTCCAGCTTGTGTTTCTTCTAGTCCAGCGTTTCTCATGATGTACTCTTCATATAAATTAAATAAGCAGGGTGACAATATACAGCCTTGACGTACTCCTTTTCCTATTTAGAACCAGTCTGTTGTTCCATGTCCAGTTCTAACTGTTGCTTCCTGACCTGCATACAGATTTCTCAAGAGGCAGGTTAGGTGGTCTGGTATTCCCATCTCTTTCAGAATTTTCCACATACTTGGATGCAAATCAAAAACGACAGAATGATCTCTGTTCCTTTCCGAGGAAGACCATTCAATATCACAGTAATCCAAGTCTAAGCCCCAACCAATAATGCTGAAGAAGCTGAAATTGAACGATTCTATGAAGACCTACAAGACCTTTTAGAACTAACAGCCAAAAAAGATGTCCTTTTCATTATAGGGAAGTGGAACACAAAAGTAGGAAGTTAAAAAAACACCTGGGGTAACAGGAAAATTTGGCCTTGGAATATGGAATGAAGCAGGACAAAGGGTAATAGAGTTTTGCCAAGACAATGCACTGGTCATAGCAACACCCTCTTCCAACAACACCAGAGAAGACTCTACACATGGACATCACGTGATGTTCAACATCGAAATCAGATTCACTATATTCTTTGCAGCCAAAGGTGGACAAGCTCTATACAGTCCAGAAAAACAAGACTGGGAGCTGACTGTGGCTCAGATCATGAACTCCTGATTGCTAAATTCAGACTTAAATGGAAGAAAGTAGGGAAAACCGCTAGACCATTCAGGTATGACCTAAATCAAATCCCTTATGACTATACAGTGGATGTGAGAAATAGATTTAAGGGCCTAGATCTGATAGATAGAGTGCTGATGAACTATGGAAGGAGGTTTGAGATATTGTACAGGAGACTGGGATCCAGACCATCCCCATAGAAAACAAATGCAAAAAGGCAAAATGGCTATCTGGGGAGGCTTTACAAATAGCTGTGAAAACACAGGAAGCTTTAAACCAAAGGAGAAAAAAAAAAAAAGATATAAGCATCTGAATGGAGAGTTCCAAACAATAGCAAGGAGAGATAAGAAAGCTTTCCTCAGCGATCAATGCAAAGAAATAGAGGAAAACAATACAATGGGAAAGACTAGAGATCTCTTCAAGAAATATAGAGATACTAAGGGAACATTTCATGCAAAGCTGGGCTCTTGATAAAGTAGAGAAATGGTATGGACCTAACAGAAGCAGAAGATATTAAGAAGAGGTGGCAAGAATACACAGAAGAACTGTACAAAAAAGATCTTCATGACCAAGATAATCATGAAGGTGTGATCACTCACCTAGTGCCAGACATCCTGGAATGTGAAGTCAAGTGGGCCTTAGAAAGTATCACTATGAACAAAGCTAGTGGAGGTGATGGAATTCTAGTTGAGCTGTTTCAAATTCTGGAAGATGATGCTGTGAAAGTGCTGCACTCAATATGCCAGCAAATTTGGAAAACTCAGCAGTGGCCACAGGACTCGAAAAGGTCAGTTTTCGTTCCAGTCCCAAAGAAAGGAAATGCCAGAGTGCTCAAACTACCGCACAATTGCATTCACTTCACACCCCAGTAAAGTGATGCTCAAAATTCTCCAAGCCAGGCTTCAGCAATACGTGAACCATGAATTCCCAGATGTTCAGGATGGTTTTAGAAAAGGCAGAGGAACCAGAGTTCAAATTGCCAACATCGGCTGGATCATGTAAAAAGCAAGAGTTCCAGAAAAACATCTATTTCTGCTTTATTGACTATGCCAAAGCCTTTGACTGTGTGGATCACAAGAAACTGTGGAAAATTCTGAAAGAGATGGGAATATCAGACCACCTGACCTGCCTCCTGTATGCACATCAGGAAGCAACAGTTAGAACTGGACAGGGAACAACAGACTGGTTCCAAATAGGAAAAGGAGTACATCAGGGCTGTATATTGTCACCCTGCTTATTCAGCTGATATGCAGGGTACATCATGAGAAACGCTGGACTGGAAGAAACACAAGCTGGAATCAAGATTGCCTGGAGAAGTGTCAGTAACCTCAGATATGCAGATGACACCACCATTATGGCAGAAAGTGAAGAGGAACTAAAAAGCCTCTTGATGAAAGTGAAAGAGAAGAGTGAAAAAGTTGGCTTAAAGCTCAACATTCAGAAAACGAAGATCATGGCATCCGGTCCCATCACTTCATGGGAAATAGATGGGGAAACAGTGTCAGACTTTATTTTGGGGGGGCTTCAAAATCACTGTAGATGGTGATTTCAGCCATGAAATTAAAAGAAGCTTACTCCTTGGAAGGACAGTTATGACCAACCTAGATAGCATACTCAAAAGCAGAGACGTTACTTTGCCAACAAAGGTCCGTCCAGTCAAGACTCGTTTTTCCAGTGGTCATGTATGGATATGAGAGTTTGACTGTGAAGAAAGATGAAATTGATGCTTTTGAACTGTGGTGTTGGAGAAGTCTCTTGAGAGTCCCTTGGACTACAAGGAGATCCAACCAGTCCATTCTAAAGGAGATCAGTCCTGGGTGTTCTTTGAAGGACTGATGCTAGAACTGAAACTTCAATACTTTGGCCACCTCATGTGAAGAGTTGACTCACTGGATAAGACTCTGTAGCTGGGAGGGATTGGGAGCAGAAGGAGAAGGGGTCGACAGAGGATGAGATGGCTGGATGGCATCACCAACTCGATGGACATGAGTTTGAGTTAACTCCAGGAGTTGGTGATGGACAGGGAGGCCTGGTGTGCTGCAATGCATGGGGTCGCAAAGAGCTGGACACGACTGAATGACTAAACTGAACTAAACTGAACTGAATCAGTCCATCTTAAAAGACATTAGCCCTGGGTGCTCACTAGAAGGACTGATGTTGAAGCTGAAGCTCCAGTACTTTGGCCACCTGATGGGAAGATCTCACTTATTTGAAAAGACCCTGATGCTGGGAAATATTGAGGGCAGGAGGAGAAGGCGAGAACAGAGGGTGAGATGGTTGGATGGAATCACTGACTCAATGGACATGAGTTTGGGTTCAAAACTACGGAAGTTGGTGGTGGACAGGGAGGCCTGGCGTGCTGCGGTCCATTGGTGTGGTAAAGAGTTGGACATGACTGAGCGACTGAACTGAACTGAAAAGACAAGGAAATAGAAATAGCAGAGGATACATCACCAAATTGGCTTCTGGCCAATATCCAGACTGGAACAGCCCTGGGAAGTCCCAGGACACTGCACATCTGGAGTCTCAAGTGTGTAAAAGTCCCCTGTAGCCTGTCCACTCCATGGGTGAGGCTCTCACACTGCAGTTCGGGGTTCCTGCTTATCATCCCAGGATACAAACTGATATCTTCCACCTGTGAGCAAACAGGAGCTCTGGTTTCATCTTCATGCTGTTTGTTTTGTCTTATGAAACTTGGATGTTCCTCAGCCTGGGGCTGGGTTGGTCAGAGCCTCTTTGAACAATCTCAAAGGTGAACAATCTCAAAGGTGAACAATCTCAAGATTTGTGTGCTAACTTATCTATGGTGCTGCAAGCCTTGCACTCACAGCAGGCAGTCAGGGTACTCAGAGTCAGGGTGTGTCCAGGCAGGTTGGAGGCAAGCACAGAGGAATGCACTGCTTTGTCTTGAAGCCTAAACAGGACTATTTATTTAATTTCCCTAACACACTGATGGCTGCATGGTAAAAAGTTATCTTGTCGATGCAGGAGACATGGGTTCGATCCTCGTCCTGGGAAGATCTCACATGCCAGGGAGCAACTAAGCTGAAGGACAGATACTGAGCCTGTGTAGTGAAACTACTGAAGCGCATGTGCCTAGAGCTGGTGCTCCACAACAAAAGAAGCCACCGCAACAAGAAGCCATGCACCCTGCAAGCAGAGAGTAGCCAGGCAGACAGTGAAATGGCGGGGGCAGCCTGGGGAAGCGGCCTAAAGGGAGACAAGCTGTCAGGGTGCGGGTCGTGGAGGGAAGCCAGGTCTGCCAAGGCGGGAGGGGCTGAACAGTTCAATAGTGTAGTCTCTGAGGAAGGTGACTGCAGGAAATTAAAAGACGTCTGCTTCCCGGAAGGGAAGTTAAAAAGCAAAGGCATCACACTGAAAACAAATATCCCTATACTCAAAATAACGTAATGTTAGTTGCTCAGTCATGTTGGATCCTTTGCGACCCCATGGAGTGGGACTCCTCTGTCTGCCAGGCTCCTCTGTCCAGGGAATTTTCCAGGCAAGAATACTGGAGTGAGTGCCTATTTCCTTCTCCAGGGGATCTTCCTGATCTACGGATCAAACCATGTCTCCTGCAATGCAAGCACATTCTTTACTGTCTGAGCCACCAGGGAAGCTCAGATATAATCTAAGTGAGATGGAAACAGTTGAGATGGGTGGCAAATTCAAGTTGTGTTTTTTGGAATATCATGGAATTTTTTTCCCCAAATATTTTCCATGCTTCGATTAAATCCATGGATATGCAGATACAAAGGGTCGACTGTATTTTCTTCTCTCCAAATATCAAATTCCTAACAAATATGTAATATCATATACAGTTTCAAATTAAATTCACGGGTTTTTTGTTTGATTTTGCTTTAACCTGTCACGTAACATACTGCTGTTGAGTCTTTGGTTGTGGCATCTAACCAAAAACAGCTGCATATGGCAACCCTCTCTATGAGAGGTGTAAATAGGTAAGAAGACATTTTTGTGGACTATTTTTAAAACATGATAAATGGCATTGTCAACATTATTCACGACTTAAATATTATGTATACATTACTGATCATCTCCATTTCAACAATTATGTAAGGGGAACACTAGAAAATAAAAATTTTATCATGTTCCTATGTAGTGCTTAAGCTGCTGCTGCTAAGTTGCTTCAGTCGTGTCCAACTCTATGCGACCCCATAGATGGCAGCCCACCAGGCTCCCCCATCCCTGAGATTCTCCAGGCAAGAACACTGTAGTGGGTTGCCATTTCCTTCTCCAATGCATGAAGGTGAAAAGGGAAAGTGAAGTCGCTCAGTCTTGTCCGACTCTTAGCGACCCCATGGACTGCAGCCCACCAGGCTCTTCCATCCATGGGATTTTTCAGGCAAGAGTACTGGAGTGGGGTGCCATTGCCTTAAGCAACTGAATGTTTTATCTGAGGAGCCTATGATATAAAAATTAGAATCAAAGTTTTGCGTTTTGAATGCTGGTCCATAAAGAAGGCTGAACATAGAAGAATCCATGTTTTTGGACTGTGGTGCTGAAGACAACTCTCGAGAGTCCCCTGGACAGCAAGGCGAGTCGTCTAGGACCATCAATCTCTTGGGGCTGCTTTGAGGAGGGCAGGAAGAACTCCATCTTGAGGCCTGTCACCCATCTTAAGACAGCAGCTGAACTGGGCATGAACTTTGCCCAAGAATGAGGAAACCATCCTTAAAGTAAAACCAGGTCTCCTTGGAGACCTCTCTCCCCACAGATGGCAAAGACTGGAGTTAAGGTCTGGCTGCCCTGGTTAGATTAACAATGAAGATATCCCCCTTGAAGTATAATCACTGTTTCCCTTTAACCTTGTTAGTTCTCCCTACACCTACATGTTGTAAAACAAAATGATATACATCAAAAAAAGTTGCTAACATGTAAACACTCACTCAGTGAGGGGTATAAAACCGAGTCTCTTGAAAATGTCGGCATCCTTGTTTGGAACTGATTCCCCTGGGATGTGCTGGGGTAATAAACTGTACTCCACTGTCTTGAGTGTCCTCCGAGGTGTGCTTTGCGACTCTGGATTCTCATTTTTCCATAACAAATCCTAAAGGAAATCAACCCTGAATATTCCCTGGAATAACTGATGCTGAATCTGAAGCTCCAATACTTTGGCTACCTGATGTGAAGAGCCAACTCCCTAAAAAATACCCTGATGCTGGGAAAGATGGAAGGCAGGTGGAAAAGAGGATGGGATGATTGGATGTCATCACAGACTCGATGGACAGAAGTTTGAGCAAGTTCCAGAGATGGTGAAGGGCAGGGAACCCTGCCTTCTGCAGTCCATAGGGTTGCCCAGAGTCCGATAGGACTGAGTGACTTAACAACGACCCACTCCAGTATTCTTGCCTGGGAAAGCCCATGGACACAGTCCCTGGGGATCTCAAAGAGCTCTGACTGAGCACAGCGACCATTTTATATTTCTCTTTGATTCTAATGCTCATACAAGTAACTAGCATCACTGAAAATAATCTCCTAAAATGAAGTCTTTGTAGTCAATTTACTACCATGCTCATATAAAACAGAAAAGGACAGTAATACGCCTCCCTAACACTCAAGAAAGAACTTCAGCTCAAGCACCAATCCCAAAGCTGAAATTCTAAACTAGTTCCTGAACACGTGATTTGATACTTATGAAATTATCAAGTGCCATGTCATAATTAAAATGACTTTTTCCTTATAAATTACTACGAATTTCGTGCACTGTATCTGTTACCTCAGGATCTTACATCGAGAGGAAATCAGACCTTGGGCTTCACACAGCAACGGCTGAATTTATTTGGGCTAGAGGAAGGGGTTGGGGAATAGGGAGGTGTGAAGTGACTGGAGACTACGGATAGGGAGGAGAGGGGACCCCACAGGCACAGCTTAACAACAAAAACAAAAACAAGTACCTGACGTTTCCAATGGTCGACCGCATCTACCAAATCTCAGCTTCGGGAACTGGCTGTAGAATCGCTTGCATTGACGCGAGGACGCCACACTCCTCAGCCATTGGTATCAGAATAATGCCACAGCGAAGGGCGGGGCGTAGGGCACATGCAGGCACCTGGGCCTGTGAGGGGCCGAGTGAGCGGGCGGAGCCAGGCCAAGAGGACACCTGCTGTGTTCTTCCTTTTGGTTCCCAGGTATCTTGTCAGGGTTTAGAAGTACATGAGGGTCTTTCCCATCTTGTGTTGCATCATTGATTCCTCATAACTGTAACAGTTTTAAAGTGAAAACTTAAGATTCTGTGGGATAATTGCGTTGGAGAGAAAGGTTTCCTCTTAAGAGGATTCCTGCTGATGAGGCTGAAGCAGTTCAGTATGGGAACTGAAAGCCGGTGTGGTGGCCAGGCTGGGGGTGGGTAGGGGTTGATGTGGGGTGGTGGCTGGACCCAGAAATATTCCTGCAATTAGAATTAATTTAAGCAGTTTAAGTAAAAAAGAACTGGCTTTGTGTAGGGATGACAAGCTGGAATGTGAAACACACAGCTCTTAGTAACACCTCACAGTAACACCTAGAAGGAGAAAACTATCTTGACATTCCACTTCTTCAGAGATCAAGCTTATTAGTCACTGCAGCAGCCCAACGACAATGCACCCTGAGGGGAATGCAGGCTGGAGCAAAACAGGTACCATTCTGAGCTTCCGACATAGTAGCCTTGGTAAATCAGGAACAGCCTCTCGGGCCCATCGTCCTCCTCAGGAAGTCCAGGTAAGTTTAGGGGAGTCTCTCCTGGTTTTCAGATCTCCCAGTTATGGGGTGATGACCCCAAATTTTATTTTGCAGGGTATTAACAGTTAAAAGACACAGGAGGATCCTGGTTGAAAGATACTGGGATTTGCTCAGTTGAAAGCCACTCAGTGACACTTCCTTGGTGGTCCAGAGATAAAGAATCCACCTGCCAATGCAGGGGACACAGGTTTGATCCCTGGTCTGGGAGGATACCGTGTGCCTTGGAGTAACTAAGCCCAAGCAACACAAGTACTGAGCCTGTGCGCTAAAGCTTGTGCTCTGCAACAAGAGTAGCTATAGCAGTGAGAAGCCAGCACAGCAATTAGAGTCGTTCCTGCTTGCTGCAACTAGAGAAAGCCCATGTGCAGCTTTCTCTGCTGCAGTGAAAGGCTCAGCACAGCCGAAAGGAAAAAGACATCGAGGGATCTGGACTGACCAAAACAAGGAAATTCAGAATGCCAGTCTCCAACCAAACACCAGCCACATTTATGTATTTTATGTACAGAATTTATAGCCCCTACTCACTGCAAGAAGAGAAAAGCCAGGGGCACAGTGAAGACCCAGCATGGCCAAAAATAAATTTTTAAAGTTATTAAAGAAGAGAGAAAAAATTTCCTGTCATGAAAACTGCATTCTTCTTTATAGAAACTGTATCTGTTCCATGCTTATGATGCTTATGATGACATAGCTTCAAATACTTTTAAGAAAAACTTGTTTACATCATAATATATATCATATACATATAAACATCATAAGTGTATGGATGTCAAAAATTCTCAACGTAATGGAATGTCAAAAATTACTAGATGATCACTTGACAGTAATTAGGCAATTTTAGTTTTTATTTAAAAATTATATATTCTCTCTTTTCTTTGCTGTTTCCAAAAGCTCCAACAGATGTGGACAACAAAGCAGACTCAAAATAACATCTTGAGAAGACATTACATTCTATTTTCACCAAAATTATCACCAACTCTGCACTATTTATAAATATTTCTGTGTATTAACTGACTGAACTCAAGTCCTAAAGGAACTTTCTTCATGTTTATAGGGCAGCTCCTATGTGCCCTGTCATTGTCTTCTGTGCATTTTCACATTACAAAAGTCTCAAAATAACCCACTGACTTATGTATTTGTTAGTGTAAGGCAGAGGAGAAATGTAAATTAAACTTTAAATCAGTCACAACATGTGGACAGAAAAACTAACGCTAAGGAAAAACTTGAAAAAACAAAAGAAATACGGTAGCATGATTTGAGAGAATCGCATTGAAAAAGGTCAGTTTTCATTCTAATGCCAAAGAATGCTCAAACTACCGCACAATTGCACTCATCTCACATGCTAGTAATGCCCAAAATTCTCCAAGCCAGGCTTCAGCAATACGTGAACCGTGAACTCCCTGATGTTCAAGCTGGTTTTCGAAAAGGCAGAGGAACCAGAGATGAAATTGCCAACATCTGCTGGATCATGGAAAAAGCAGGAGAGTTCCAGAAAAACATCTATTTCTGCTTTACTATGCCAAATCCTTTGACTGTGTGGATCACAATAAACTGTGGAAAATTGTGAAAGAGATGGGAATACCAGACCACCTGACCTGCCTCTTGAGAAATCTGTATGCAGGTCAGGAAGCAACAGTTAGAACTGGACATGGAACAACAGACTGGTTCCAAAGAGGAAAAGGAGTACATCAAGGCTGTATACTGTCACCCTGCTTATTTAACTTATATGCAGAGTGCATCATGAGAAACGCTGGACTGGAAGAAACACAAGCTGGAATCAAGATTGCCGGGAGAAATATCAATCACCTCAGATAGGCAGATGACACCACCCTTATGGCAGAAAGTGAAGAGGAGCTAAAAAGCCTCTTGATGAAAGTGAAAGAGGAGAGAGAAAAAGTTGGCTTAAAGCTCAACATTCAGAAAACGAAGATCATGGCATCTGGACCCATTACTTCATGGCAAATAGATGGGGAAACAGTAGAAACAGTGTCAGACTTTATTTTGCAGGGTTCCAAAATCACTGCAGATGGTGTTTGCAGCCATGAAATTAAAAGACAGTTACTCCTTGGAAGAAAAGTTATGACCAACCTAGATAGTATATTCAAAAGCAGAGACATTACTTTGTCGACTAAGGCCTGTCTAGTCAAAGCTATGGTTTTTCCTGTGGTCATGTGTGGATGTGAGAGTTGGACTGTGAAGAAGGCTGAGCACGGAAGAATTGATGCGTTTGAACTGTGGTGTTGGAGAAGACTCTTGAGAGTCCCTTGGACTGCAAGGAGATCCAACCAGTCCATTCTGAAGATCAGCCCTGGGATTTCTTTGGAAGGAATGATGCTAAAGCTGAACGTCCAGTACTTTGGCCACCTGATGCGAAGAGTTGACTCATTGGAAAAGACTCTGATGCTGGGAGGGATTGGAGGCAGGAGGAGAAGGGGAGGACCCAGGATGAGATGGCTGGATGGTATCACGGACTCGATGGGCGTGAGTCTGAGTGAACTCTGGGAGATAGTGATGGACAGGGAGGCCTGGTGTGCTGCAATTCATGGGGTCGCAAAGAGTTGGACACGACTGAGTGACCGAACTGACTGACTGACTGACCATATGTAAAATACATAGCTAGTGGGAGTTTGACATACATCAGCTTGCAGGGATAGGGTGGGGAAGGAGGGAGGGGACACATGAATGCCTATGGGCAATTCATGTTGAGATATGGCAAAACCCATCACAATATGAAAAAAAAAAACTCAAGAAAAAGGAAATTCTACTACAGAGTACAATGAACTATGGAGCATATTTATTATTCTATAATGTTACATCAACATTTTAATATGCTTTGGAAAACTGGACTTCTATTTAGTATTAATATTAAATATTTCTAAACAGTACTGTTCATTAGGCTAGTGTAAAAATGTCTTAAGGAACAGATAGTAAATAGTAATTTTTCTGTTTATTAAAACAGATAAATAGTAATTTACCACCATCTTCAACAACCATATAGAACAATGGAACATATCTGTACAGCAGGAAAAGGAATGTAACAAATTCATAGCAGGAGTAAACATTCAGTGTTTTGTTAAACAGTCTCACTGTGGTTTCTCC
>NW_024080505.1:0-17277 GCF_014754425.2 Oryx dammah
AAGTTCAGTGTTCTCAGAAAAATATATCAAGTTATCTTCTGCTGACTTACGGGCAAGGAGATGGACAAGGAGAAAGGCGGAGAAAGATGGACATGGAGAAAGGGGCTTCTCACAGAGGCGGAGCCATGGGGCAGTTGGTCCATAACTTACATGCTGCAGGTCCTGTCTGGGCTGAGATTTGGCCCTTGGGTAACTCGGGGTACAGAGAAGGAACTCCTGAATATATGGGCAGTCTCCTCACCCTTGGGTGCCCTTGACTCTGGGCTAGTGGCCTTGGCTGGAACCCCGGCTGTGACAGTACTTGCCATTCCCATCACTCAAGCAGTAGTTAGCTATCCAGATGTTACGTTCCTGTGTCGCACTTCACTGTGCAGTTTAATCAGGACTTGTGCTTACAGCTTTAGATGTTATCCCTTCTGAGTAGTCTCTCAGGCAGGTGTGAATGGCTGAGAAACTGTCCCAAAGGAATACAGAGTGTGTGTCCAGTGGCATTGACAGAGAGCTTTCAGGAACCGGTGTGGCTGCAAATTGAAGTAAAGGGTCAGGGGAGGAGGGTAAATCCTGGAAGCTGATTCCCTTCAGTAGAGAATGCCTCATACAGGGTGGACACAGTCCTTTAAATGGTTTTTTTTTCTAGAACATATAATCCCCTGGTTATAGATTATGGATATGTGATCTGCATCCAAAGATAGCTTACACTGCTGAGCTTCAGACCCAAGCCTAGAATATCTTAACAACTCAATTAAACTTTATAATAATATGACAAAAGTGTTATTTAAAAAGTGAGTTTTAGACAGTAGATACTGATCTCAGCCAAACTAAAATTTAATATCTATTAAAACATAACTCCTTTCTTAAATCGCCCTCATTTGTCCCAAACGTAGCCAAGTTAAGATTAATTTGCTTGTAAAATGAGTGCAGTTAATTGATAACATAGGCTTGTAAAATTTGTCCAGGAAAGTGAGTGTCTTGATCACTAAAAACTGTACAAAGTATACCCCTAGTGAAAAACACATTTCAAAAATATTTGTTTATTTAATTTTGGCTGTGCTGGGTCCGCACTGTTGCTTGGACTTTCTCTGTTTGCAGCAAGCAGGGGCTACTGTTTGCTGAGGTTCACTGGCTTCTCACTGTGGTGGCTTCTCTTTGGCAGAGCACAGACTCTAGGGGGCGTGGGCTTCAGTAGTTGTGGCTTCCAGGCTTTAGAGCACAGGCTGGGTAGTTGGGTTGCATGGGCTTAGTTGCTCCACAGCATGGGGGATCTTCCCAGATCAGGGATTGAACCCATGTCTCCTGCATTGGTAAGGAGATTTTTTACTGCTGAGCCTCCAGGAAAGCCCATGAGTTAATTTTCTTGCTGACAAACTTTACAACAAATATACTTACTGACTTTAAGTAAACCTGGGTACCATAAAAACATTGTACTTAATAGTGATGTGTCTACATGACATGTCTCTATTAAATAACAAACAAACAACAAACTTTAATGCCAGATGTTAATTTAATACTAAATGTTTCTTGGGTCATATGAATCCAAAATCCATTTAGCTTAGTTTCTGTTATATTTAGAAATGTTTAATTTGTAAGCATTTTTTAAAAGACAGTTAAATAGAGCTCACCTACAAATTAACCTGAGCAATACATATATCCCAATAGAGATCTCACAGTTTCACTTTAAAACTTAGTCATAAAACAGGCATTGCAATGCAAAACTTACCAGCTTAGAGATATTTGAGGACTTCCCTGGTGGTCCAGTAACTAAGACTCCATGCTTCCAATGCAGTGGGCCCAGGTTCCATTCCTGGATGGGAAACTAAATCCCACTTGCCACAGCTAAGAGTCATTGCAGCCAAATAAGTAATAAATATTTATTTTTTAAAAATACATAAATAACAGGTAGAATAACCTAAATTTATAGACTTGAGTTTTAACAGGGTTAGACTTAGAACATAGAAGAAAAATCCCCGAATTAAGAAGAATGTCAATTATCAGATCCTGTGAGCAGCACTCAGACAGTAAAACTTCTTCCTTCTCACATACCATCTACCCTGTCTCCTGCGCAACAACAAGATCCTTTCTGTGTCTCTAGACATCTATACCATATTTCTATGGCAGCCTGTGTTGACTGAAAAAAAAAAAAATATATATATATATATATAGGACACTTGTGAAGCTTACAAGCAGAGGGGGAGAGGGTGCCGGCCAGAGTAATTAGTGGGCTACAGTTTTATAATCTTAGTTTTTTTTTAATGTTGAATTTTAAGGAGAAGTGGGAAGGGGGAGAGTGTCCTTATCTCTCTCTTCTGCTTCCTTTCCTTGAGTTGTTGTTCACTTGCTCAAGTTGTGTCCAGCTTTGTGACCCCATGGACTGCAGCACACCAGGCTCCCGTCCTTCATCATCTCCCAGAGCTTGTTCAAACTCATGCCCATTGAGTCAGTGATACCATCCAACCATCTCATCCTCTGCCCACTTCTCCTCCTGCCTTCAATCTTTCCCAGCATCAGGATCTTTTCTAATGAGTCACTTCTTTGCATCAGGTGGCCAAAATATTGAAGCTTCAGCTTCAGCTTTAGTCCTTCCAATGAATATTCCAGGTTGACCTGCTTTAGGATTGACTGGTTTGATCTCCTTGCCTTCCTAGGGACTCTCAAGAGTCTTCTCCAACACCATCACTCAAAAACATCAATTCTTCAACACTCAGCCTTCTTTATGGCCCAACTCTCACATCCATACATGACTATTGGAAAAACCATAGCTTTGACTAGATGGACCTTTGTGGGCAAACTAATGTTTCTGCTTTTTATTTTTTTATTTTTTATTTTTAATTAATTAATTTATTTATTTTTAATTTTTACTTTACAATTCTGTATTGGATGCTGTCTAGGTTGGTCATACTTTTTCTTCCAAGGAGCAAGTGTCTTTTAATTTCATGGCTGCAGTCACCTTCTGCAGTGATTTCAGAGCCCCCCACGCTCAAAAAAAAGTCTCTCATTGTTTCCATTGGTTCCCAAGCTATTTGCCATGAAGTGATGGGACCAGATGCCATGATCTTTGTTTTCTGAATGTTGAGTTTTAAGCCAGGCTTTTCACTCTCCTCTTTCACTTTCAGCAAGAGGCTCTTTAGTTCTTCCTTACTTTCTGCCATAAGGCTGGTGTCATCTACATATCTGAGGTTATTGATATTTCTCCCAGCAATCTTGAGTCCAGCTTGTGCTTCCTCCAGCCCTGCATTTTGCATGATGTACTCTGCATATAAGTTAAATAAGCAGGGTGACAATACACAGCCTTGACATAGTCCTTTCCCGATTTGGAACCAGTCTGTTGTTCCATGTCCAGTTCTAACTGTTGCTTCCTGACCTGCATACAGATTTCTCAAGAGGCAGGTCAGATTTTCCACAGTCTGTTGTGATCCACACAATCAAAGGCTTTGGCATAGTCAATAAAACAGAAGTAGATGTTTTTCTGGAACCCTTGCTTTTTTGATGATCCAGAAGATGTTGGCATTTTGATCTTTGGTTCCTCTGCCTTTTCTAAATCCAGCTTGAACATCTGGAAGGGGAAGTTACTCCCATATCTAGAGTAACATTATTACAATCACTGGTCACATATTGGGCTATACACTTGATCAACTGCCTGAAGTCCAGGCATTATTTTTGTTGGAGGCTCATACACTTGGTTCAGAGAAGGCAATGGCAACCCACTCTGGTATTCTTGCTTGGAAAATCCCACGGACGGAGGAGCCTGGTAGGCTGCAGTCCATGGCGTCGCAAAGAGTCAGACACGACTGAGTGACTTCACTTTCACTTTTCACTGTCATGCACTGGAGAAGGAATTGGCAACCCACTCTAGTGTTCTTGCCTGGAGAATCCCAGGGATGGCAGAGCCTGGTGGGCTGCCATCTATGGGGGTCACACAGAGTCGGGCACTACTGAAGCAACTTAGCAGCAGCAGCAGCAGCATACATTTGGTTATACAAGAAACAATAATCTTGTGAAACAGGCAAAATACAAATAGTATAGCTAATAACATTAGTGGAATTAAAAGTAAATAATTTAGCCATGAGCCTCCCACACAAAACCAGTTTTTTTAAAAGATCGTCAAGACTGGGGAATGGTCACTTAAAGCAGAAATCTGGTTTTTCACATGGTTCATCAAATGTGTTACAGTAAAGGATTTATCAGGTATGAAATTATAACATTCACTTTGAATTGTAGCACTGATATCTCCCTGAGATGCTGTAAGGTGTTAAGGGCCTTGGAGTTGTGCAGCATGGTCTTTCTCATCATAGAGATCTCAGAATTCAATAGGTTAATAGCCCAGTTACTATCATTTAAAGCTTATGTACGTTGTCAAGGCTTTGATATGGCAAATTACATCCTCCAGTCCCACTGAAGGCACACACACACACAAAGAAAATAGCTGCTAAATGGTCATACCAGTAGAACACAGATCTTTTGACCCATTGGGATCATACCAATGGTAGGTTTGGTTAGGGTTACCTCTAATTTGTTAATGTGTATGACCTTAAATTCATGGGAATCCCAGGCTACACCTTTGTACCCATCCCTGTAGATGTGAAGGCCATAAATTAGTGCCACAAATCCACTGAGTTTTACACCAATCATTCTAAGGGTAATAATAGGCGTAGTTCATAAGCACCTGGCTGTGTCTCATAATATTACTAGGTTGATCATTTTTAGCATGATTTAATTGTTCCCAACATACAGGAGCTTTTAAACTTAAATAACCATAGCCTTGTGTTAACCATACAGAATACATCCCATAATTGTGAGAGTTTTCCTTTTAATAGGTGAGAGGTTCATTTTGAGACTTAGCTCGTCACTCTGATTTTGAATGACCTTAAAAGAAATTTGAGTTTGAATGACCCTAAGGGAAAACTTAAATCTATGGCCAACATCACTCAGTCGTGTCTGACTGTTTGCGATCCCATGGACTATAGCCTACCAGGCTCCTCTGTCCATGGGATTTTCCAGGCAATAGTACTGGAGTGGATTGCCATTTCCTTCTCCAGCAGATCTTCCCGACCCAGGGATTGAACCCAGGTCTCCCGCATTGTAGACAGATGCTTTACTGTCTGAGCCACCTGGGAAGTAACATCAGAGCAGGTATTATTAACTGGCCAGGTGAGAGGATCCTATTAGTAATATCATGAATAGACAGAACAGGACTGAACGCTCATCTAAAATAAATTTCCTAGGTGGTATCCAATCAGAGCCCTGAAGAACAGAACTCCACCAAGGTGACCCAGATAATTGGCCACAACCCAACAACTGGATTGAGTTTTAAAGTAGCATAGAATTGTACCTATGATAGAAAACATTTGACTGATATGCACAGGTTCAAGGAATCATGAAAACATTATACATGATCATACGAGTCAGGTCAGCATCTTGGGCAAGCTGTCTCCTGATGTCGTCGTTTTCTCATCCTACTGTAGTGCAGTTTCATCTGTTTGAGCATTGCTTAAGGTGGGTTTGAGGTCAACAGGCCTCTCTATAGACTAGTCCAGCTTAGGGGCCTTTGGAAGTGGGAATTAATCTAAGAGTCAGTTTCCCTTCAATTTCACCGTGCATGAGCTAGTTAAGAGTACCTATAAAAAGGTCCTGCCATCCAGGTTTGAGACAGTTTTTCAAAAAGTCTTTTTCCAGTCTTGGTTGCAGGTTGTGCATGAGACATCTGATCTTCATCCAAAGAGAGATTACTGAGATGAGCTTCAGAGACAAACCTAGAGTGTCCTTAATAATTTAATTAAAATTTACATTAATATACCCTAACAGCAAAGAACTATCCAGGGAATGAGTCTTACTAGATACAGACCACCAGAGGAACCAGAGATCAAACTGCCAACATTCGCTGGATCATGGAAAAAGCAAGACAGTTCCAGAAAAACATCTATTTCTGCTTTAGTGACTATGCCAAAGCCTTTGACTGTGTGCATCACAATAAACTGTGGAAAATTCTGAAAGAGATGGGAATACCAGACCACCTGACCTGCCTCTTGAGAAATCTGTATACAGGCCAGGAAGCAACAGTTAGAACTGGACATGGAACAACAGACTGGTTCCAAAGAGGAAAAGGAGTACATCAAGGCTGTATATTGTCACCCTGTTTATTTAACTTCTATGCAGAGTACATCATGAGAAACGCTGGACTGGATGCAGCACAAGCTGGACTCAAGATTGCTGGGAGAAATATCAATAACCTCAGATATGCAGATGACACCACCCATATGGTAAAAGTAAAGAGGAACTAGAGGAACTACAAAGCCTCTTGATGAAAGTGAAAGAGGAGAGTGAAAAAGTTGGCTTAAAGCTCAACATTCAGAAAACAAAGATCATGGCATCCAGTCCCATCATTCCAAGGGAAATAGGTGGAGAAACAGTAGAAACAGTATCAGAGTTTATTTTGGGGGGCTCCAAAATCACTGCAGATGGTGATTGCAGCCATGATATTAAAAGACGCTTACTCCTTGGAAGAAAAGTTATGACCAACCTAGATAGCATATTCAAAAGCAGAGAAATTACTTTGCCGCCTAAGGTCCGTCTAGTCAAAGCTATGGTTTTTCTAGTAGTCATGTATGGATGTGAGAGTTGGTCTGTGAAGAAGGCTGAATGCCGAAGAATTGATGCCTTTGAACTGTAGTGTTGAAGAAGACTCTGGAGAGTCCCTTGGACTGCAAGGAGATCCAACCAGTCCATTCTGAAAGAGATCAACCCTGGGATTTCTTTGGAAGGAATGATGCTAAAGCTGAAACCCCAGTACTTTGGCCACCTCATGCAAAGAGTTGACTCATTGGGAAAGACTTTGATGCTGGGAGGGATTGGGGGCAGGAAGAGAAGGGGACGACAGAGGATGAGATGGCTGGATGGCATCACTGACTCGATGGACGCGAGTCTGAGTGAACTCCGGGAGTTGGTGATGGACAAGTCGGCCTGGCGTGGTGTGATTCATGGGGTTGCAAAGAGTCAGACACGACTCAGTGACTGAACTGTACTGAAGTGAACCAAGGGCGTTGCCAACGAGTGAATGGCAAAAGTATTTACCCTCTGCCTCCACGGAGATTGAACCCCATTCTGCTAAAGCTGTTGCTTTTTCCATGATCCAGTGGATGTTGGCAATTTGATCTCTGGTTCCTCTGCCTTTTCTAAAACCAGCTTGAACATCAGGGAGTTCACAGGTCACGTATTGTTGAAGCCTGGCTTGGAGAATTTTGAGCATTACTTTACTAGCATGTGAGATGAGTGCAATCGTGTGGTAGTTTGAGCATCCTTTGGCATTGCCTTTCTTTGGAATTGGAATGAAAACTGACCTTTTGCAGTCCTGTGGCCACTGCTGAGTTTTCCAAATTTGCTGGCAGATTGAGTGCAGCACTTTCACAGCATCATCTTTCAGGATTTGAAATAGATCAACTGGAATTCCATCAACTCCACTAGCTTTGTTCGTAGTGATGCTCTCTAAGGCCCACTTGACTTCACATTCCAAGATGTTCGGTTCTAGATTAGTGATCACATCATCATGACTATCTGGGTGGTGAAGATTTTTTTGTACATTTCTTCCATGTATTCTTGTCACCTCTTCTCAATATCATCTGCTTCTGTTAGGTCCAGACCATTTCTGTCCTTTATCGAGCCCATCTTTGCATGAAATGTTCCCTTGGTATCTCTAATTTTCTTGAAGAGACCCTTAGTCTTTCCCATTTTGTTCTTTTCCTCTATTTCTTTGCATTGATCAGTGAAGAAGGCTTTCTTATCTCATCTTGCTATTCTCTGTAACTCTGCATTCAGATGCTTGTATCTTCCTTTTGTCCTTTGCTTTTCACTTCTCTTCTTTTCACAGCTATTTGTAAGGCCTCCCCAGACAGCCATTTTGCTTTTTTGCATTTCTTTTCCATGGGGATGGTCTTGATCCCTGTCTCCTGCACAATGTCACAAACTTCATACCATAGTTCATCAGGCACTCTATCAGATCTAAGCCCTTAAATCTATTTCTCACATCCACTGTATAAGCATATAGGATTTGATTTCAGTCATACCTGAATGGTCTAGTGGTTTTCCCTACTTTCTTCAATTTAAGTCTGAATTTGGCAATAAGGAGTTCATGATCTGAGGCACAGTCAGCTTCTGGTCTTGTTTTGTTGACTGTATAGAGCTTCTCCATCTTTGGCTGCATAGAATATAATCAATCTGATTTCGGTGTTGACCATCTGGTGACGTCCATGTGTAGAGTCTTGTCCTGTGTTGTTGGAAGAGGGTGTTTGCTATGACCAGTGCATTTTCTTGGCAAAACTCTATTAGTCTTTGCCCTGCTTCATTCTGCATTTCCACGGCCAAATTTGCCTGTTCCTCCAGGTGTTTCTTGACTTTCTACTTTTGCATTCCAGTCCCCTATAATGAAAAGGACATCTTTTTCGGTGTTAGTTCTAAAAGGTCTTGTAGGTCTTCATAAAACCGTTCTACTTCAGCTGCTTTAGCATTTCTGGTTGGGGCATAGACTTGGGCAACTGTAATATTGAATGGTTTGCCTTGGAGATGAACAGAGATCATTCTGTCATTTTTGAGATTGCATCCAAGTACTGCATTTCAGACTCTTTTGTTGACCATGATGGCTACTCCATTTCTTTTGAGGGATTCCTGCCTGCAGTAGTAGATATAATGGTCATCTGAGTTAAATTCACCCTTTCCAGTCCATTTTGGTTCGCTGATTCCTAGAATGTCGACGTTCACCCTTGCCATCTCGTTTGACCACTTTCAATTTGCCTTGATTCATGGACCTGACATTCCAAGTTACTACGCAATATTGCTCTTTACAGCATCGGATCTTGCTTCTATCACCAGTCACATGCACAAACGGGTATTTTTTTTTTGCTTTGGCTCCGTCCCTTCATTCTTTCTGTAGTTATTTCTCCTCTGATCTCCAGTAGCATATTGGGCACCTAATGACCTGGGGAGTTCCTCTTTTGGTGTCCGATCATATTGCCTTTTCATACTGTTCATGGGGTTCTCAAGGCAAGAATACTGAAGTGGCTTGCCATTCCCTTCTCCAGTGGACCACGTCTGTCAGACCTCTCCTCCATGACCCGCCCGTCTTGGGTTGCCCTGTGGGCATGGCTTGGTTTCATTGAGTTAGACAAGGCTGTGGTGCTAGTGTGATTAGATTGACTAGTTTTCTGTGAGTATGGTTTCAGTGTGTCTGCCCTCTGATGCCCTCTTGCAACACCTACCATCTTACTTGGGTTTCTCTTACCTTGGACTTGGGGGTATCTCTTCACGGCTGCGCCAGGAAAGTACAGTCGCTGCTCCTTACCTTGGATGAGGGGTACCTCCTTACTGCCATTGTTCCTGACCTTCAACGTGGGATAGCTCCTCTAGGCCCTCCTGTGCCTGCTCAGCCACTGCTCCTCAGGTTGCTCCTCTTGGCTGTGGGCCCTGGCCTCGGGCACGTGGGTGGCTCCTTCCAGCTGACCCCCCCTGGCCTCGGGCTCAGGGTGGTTCTTCAGGGTCACCACCCCTGGCCTCGGGTGCGAGGTGTCTCCTCCCGGCCACCCCTGACCTCGGATGCGGGGTGTTTCCTCCCTGCCGCCACTGGCCTTGGACGCAGGGTAGCTCCTCCCGGCCGTCACCCCTGACCTCGGACGCGGGGTAGCTCCTCTCGGCCGCTGCCCTTGACCTCGGACACAGGGTAGCCCCTCTCGGCTGTTCCTGCGCCATCGCAGCCTGTCAGTGTAGGCCGCTGCCCCTGACCTCAGACGTGGGTAGCTCCTCTTGGCCATGCTTCGTGAGCCGGCTCGCGCAGCCGCCCGCGCTTCCTGGGCCGGCTCGCGCAGCCGCCCGCGCTTCGTGAGCCAGCTTAATGAGTGGATATATTTATATAAAAATAAATATATATTATAATATAAACATATTCACTAATGTATAAAATGCTAGTATACAAGACACTTCACAGTTGCTAAAGTAAGATGTATGCTTTTAATAAAAAGATATAAGAAATGACTAATAAAATGATGAATACAAACATATAAAAAAGGTTTCTGACAAACGAAAGAGAATTTTATGGCAAATGGATGTAACTCATTGCTCTGAACTTTCTTCCTCTTCCTTCTTACATGTCTCGATCGATACAAATTCTTCTTTTATATGGGCCACACCTCTCTGAGGTGAAATACATGACATAATATAATCCACCTGTTAGCTTACTTTGCAATAATCAGAACACCTAATTCTATAAAAACAGACAATGGCCCTGCCTATATTTCTAAGCAGTTCAAACAATTTTTACATTCATTCTCTATTAAACAGATTACAGTTCTTATAATCCACATACACAAGACATAGTTAACCAAACACATTACACACTGAAACTACAAATAAAAAATTAAATAAGGGGGAATAAACAGGAACACTTTTATCTTCCTTATCCAGAGCAGACTTTACTAAATTCCAATGCAATACATTCTTTAAGCCTGTAACTATTGCTAATATAGCTTTATTTGTTGTAAATTTTTTAAACTTACCACAAGGAGATATCTTGACACGAACAGAAAAACATTTCGAGGAATTGAAGGACTCTTCTCTTCCTCTGCCCATTTGGTACCAAGACAGATTGAATAAACAATGGAAATCTGGGAAATTAATCTTATAGGGAAAGGGGTATGCTTGTATTTCCCCAGATGGATCCAACAAACTCACATGGCTTCCTCTTTGGAAGAGCCAACCCAAGGGGGACCCTGGCCTTCAACACAGAATGAGACAACAAAAACCCCAGGAGGAAGAAATTCCAATACAGGCCATGGCGGCTCTAAAGATCTCCAGAAAGCATTGCCCTCAGCGGCATCAACCTGATGATCTCCCCTCTTGGGGACAAATAAAACCCCTTACTAATCAAGCTGAAAATCCGGTTTCTCAATAAAGAATGCCTCAGACTCCTGAAAATATTTTTATGCCCTGCTTTGCTTGCGCTTCCCCCCCTACCTCCCCCATCCCACCCCCGCCCCCTCCCTGCCCCTGCTCAAGCTGAACTAATCAATCACACTTACTGGGCTTACATACCCAATCCCCCTTTACTTCAGGTTGTAGAATGGACAGAGAAAGGACCAATCATATTAACCAATGACTCCATATATATGCCTTCTCCCTGGAGCCTTAAAGGGCCCTCACACTCTGAAGAAAAAGGGAAACTAATTAATCTCTCTCTAGGTAATGAAGTCCTTCCTTTGTGTATGGGCCCAGCAAAATTATGCATAAACGTTAGCAGATACACTTGGGCTTTTGCCCTGCCTCCAAAAGAAGACTTTCGGACGTTGCTTAGATTATTTACTGCCCTTTCTTTGTCTGTGAACCATGTTTATACTACTGAAACTTTAGGGAAAGAGTTAGGGAAAGAACAAAGAACACTATGCAAAGGGTTTACTAATAAGAACTTTAAATATACTCTGGTTCGTTGGGACAAATGTCAGGCCAAATCAGGAAAATTACTGTTTGTGGCTAATCATATAATTGTCGAATGGGGACCCCATGGTATGTGGTTATCTAACTGCTCAGATGATATTCACAGCACTGTATGTGATTATGCTATTCAAGCAGCATAGAAGGTTAGTAACATTACAATGGAACATTACCATGAGAAAGGACTCCTTGGCTGGCTTGATGGTGGAATGGCACCCACCTCGTCCTCGAATCGTCCTCGATAACCAGATTGGGCCTGAACAACGGGACACCTGGAAACTTGCTGTGAGCACCGAAGAACTTGGGACTTGGACTGGACATTTCACAGGGACCAACTGTAGTCATTAGAAACTATTTCTTTCATTATAATCAATTATATTTCATAAAAGCTTGTGTTCCCCTTCCTTCTGTTCTAGCTATAGGAAGTTTACAATTCAATAAGACTTTACGTTCTGTAGCTTGTATAAATTGCAAATTATATACTTAACTCTTCTGTTTCTTTAAGAAATGAATTCCTTTTGATTCTTCGATCTCAACGTAGTCTGTGGTTAACTTTATCCAAAATTGGACTAAAGAGGCTCATAATATGTAGGCCACTCAGGCTCAGATAGATGAGGATATTCAAGATGAAATACACGAACTAAAAACAGTCATCAAATGGGTTGGAGATCAATTAATAGATGTACAAAAACAGGTGATGCTAAAATGTGATTGGAATTCTACTCAATTTTGTGTTACTCCTGTTCAATTCAATCATAGTACCTACAACTGGCAACAAATCAAATTTCATTTACAACACAAACATGATAATGCCTCTCTGCATGTACAATTATTACAAAAAGAAATCTTTGAAACTTTTCTAAAAATCTGCCCTCTTCCACTAATTTGCAAACTAGCTGTACAACTAGCTATCAATTATCTGGGTTAGACCCATGTGGATGGTTTCAAAGCATTACTCACAGCACTCGGTCTGGAACTGTAATTTTGGTGATTGTCTTGACAATTATATTTGTCATTCACCATTGCCATCATGCAAAAATTGTTAAAACTAAACAAACTCAAATGGTCAGAACCCTTTTTACAAGTATTATAAATAAGGGGGAATTGTCAGGGAATGTTTAACAGGAGGATTCCTATGTGCTATTTCTCATAAATCCTCTGTTCCTTATCAGTTTCTGTTGTCAGAAACCAGTGGAACAGCACACCGCTCCCAGTACTGAGGTCATAGGATGAGACAGGCTTGAAACGACTTCAGTAAACACTCTTATGACAAAACTGCTTTGTCTCGACCTTCTTTCTTAAGATATGGATTGTCTCCTGGCCTTGTGACCATTATTAATCCCTTGTTCCCTTGGTAATGGTTGCTGTATGTTTGGTTTTCTGATCTTTATCATTATCGAAAGAAATTTCTTGTACAACAGCCTATATATACTCACAGAAAGATCATTAAAGCACCTTTGCTCCATCAGAGCTTGGGTCCCTGTGTCTTTCTTTCTCTTTCTCTCTTTCACTTTCTTATCTTTGACTCCGGACCACCAGGTTCCAGTCCGTTAAAGGACCCCAACAGATTCCAATGCAATATACTCTTTAATCCTATAACTTTTGTGAATACAGCTTTGTTTAAATTTTTTAAACTTGCCACAAGGGGATATTTTGACAAAGCAGAAAAACATTTTGAGGCATTGAAGGATACCTGCCTTCCTCTTCCCATTTGGTATTAAGATGGCTTGACTAAACAATGGAAATCTGGAAAATTAATATTACAGGGAAAGGGGTATGCTTGTATTTCTCCAGATGGACCCAACGAAATCAGTTGGCTCCCTGTTCGGAAGATCTGCCTCTGCATTCAAGATAGAGAAGAAACAGCGAAATCCCCAGGAGGAAGAGTTGCCAGTACAAGCCATGATGACTTTAAAAATTTCCAAGAAACACCACACTCGACGTCATCAACCTTATGATCTCCCAAACTGGGGACAGATAAAAACCCTTACTAATCAAGCTGAAAATCTGGTTTCTCAACAGGGAATGTCCTCGGAATCCTGAAAATATTTTTGTCGCTATGCTTGCTTTGCTTGCTTTTGCTTCCCCTGCTCAGGCTGACTTGATTAATCACACTTATTAGGCTTATATACCTAACACCCCTTTATTGCAGGTTGTAGAATGGACAGATATAGGACCGGTTGTATCCACTAATGACTCAGTACATATGCCTCCTCCTTGGAGCTTGGAGGGGCCCTCTCATCCTGAGGACAAAGGAAGATCGATTAACATTTCTCTAGGCTATAAAATCCTTCCTCTATGCATGGGCCCAGCAGAATTATGTATTAATGTTAGTAGACAAACGTGGGCTTTCATCCTGCCTCCAAAAAAGAACTTCCACACATTGTTTAGACTGTTTACTGCCCTGTCCTTTTATGAGAACCATGTCAATACTACCAACACTCTAGGACAAGGACAAAAGTTGGAATGTAAGGGGTTTACTTAGAAGGATTTTAAATATACTCCTGTTTATTGAGATAGATGTCAAGCTAAATCATGGAAATTCATGTTTGTGGCCAATTACAGCATTGTTGATTGGGGACCCTATGGTATGTGGTTATCGAACTGCTCAAATGATATTAACAGTCCTATGTGTGATTATGTTACTCAAGTAACATGGAAGATTACCAACAGTTCAATGGAACACTTCCATGACAAACGACTCCTTGGCTGACTTGATGGTGAAATGGCACCTCCTCGCCCTCAAATTGTCCTCAGTAAACAAATTGGGCCTGAACAATGGGACATCTGGAAACTTTCTACAAACACTGAAAACTTGGAACTTGGACTGGATATTTCACAGGGACGAGTCATAGTCATAACTATTCCTTCCATTATAATCATTCATATTTTATACAAGTTTGCATTCCCCTTCCTTATTGCCATAGGAAACTTACAATTTAATAAGACTTTACATTCTGTGATTTGTATAGATTACAAATTGTATACCTGTCTTAATTCCTCTATTTCTCTAAAAACACAAATCCTTTTTGATTCTTCGATCTCAGTGTAGTCTGTGGTTGCCAGCAGATCTCCAACGACCCTGGAAAGAGGATCCCATGGCAAGACTTACCTCCCAGTTACTCACTAAATTACTCTGACAATCTAAGCGATTAATTAGATGCTTGATTCTTGGCATTCTGGGATCAATAGCCACTTGCACCACTGCCACTGTGACAGACACTGCTTTACAAACTTCAATTCAAACACAAATCTTTATTCAAGATTGGACTAAAGATGCTCATACTATTTGGGTCACTCGGGTTCAGAAAGATGAAAAAGTTCAAGATAAAAATCAGGAATTAAAAACAGCCATCCAATGGGTTGGAGACCAATTAGTAGATTTACAAAAACAAGTATTATTAAATTGTGATTGGAATTCTACTCAATTTTGTATCACTCCTATTTGGTTCAACCATAGTTCTTACAATTGGGAAAAAATCAAATTTCATTTGCAAGATATGCTAAATAATGCTTCCTTAAATGTACAATTGTTGTAAAAGGAAATCCTTGAAATCTTCTCTAAGAATCTACCCTCTTCCAACAATTTGGAAACCTTAGCTGAACAGCTAGCTGATCAATTATCTGGGCTAGACCCTCAAAGATGGTTTCAAGGCATTACACATAGTATTGGATCTGGAACTATAATGCTGATATTATCCTGGTGATTATAATTGTAACATACCGATGCCTTTCAACTAAAATTGTTTAAACTAAACAAACTCACTTGCTCAGGGCCTTTTTCAAGAAAGTATCTACAGTCATCCCCAATTATGAAAAAGTAAAAAAGGGGGAACTGTCAGGGGACATTCAACTTTAAAGGACCCAACATGATATTTTCTCCTTTTGTGTGCCGATTCTCAAGGACTCTATTCTTTATCAGGTCTGGAAAACAGGAAAGAGCAGAGCTGCATGCAGTTCTCAGGACTGAGGTCATGAGAAAGAGCATTTGCTTGGATTCCCTTCAGTGACTCCTTTTAGTGACCTTTTACTTGAAGGTAATCTATTCAGTTATGCCCCTCTTCCTCAGGATATGGAATGCTTTCTGGCCCTTTCAAGATTGTTATTTGCTTCGCTTTGTTTTTCCTCAATGTTTTTACTGCCTAAAGCTGCCTTGTATAAAGATATATAAACATGCGTTTTTGTAAATAAAGCACCCTTGTTTCACTTGAGACTTGGGTCCCCTGATTCCTTCTTCTCGTCGACTCCATTCCTCAGGTCCCGGTCTACAAAGACCATGACAGCTCTGTCTTCAATTTCCACAAATAAGAGTAACTCTTCTTTAATCATACATACAACAGTTATTTCTATCCAATGGAGAACATGACCCTATTCCTATGCATTGTTCCTAGCACACCAGCAGTCCCTGGTAACTGTCTCTCTCCTCCTACGAAAAGCCTAGGCCTTTTAACATCTTGCCTACTCTGTTCAAGGTCAGTTGGTAGAACATTATGTTTTATAACAGGCTGGATTATGTACAGAAGGGCTTCCTGATCCTACTGACAATGATGAGTCATGTCCTATTACATTATTTTCTCCCTACCTGTTGCTAATTCACACTCACTATTGAATTTTGTAATTCAGGCTGTGTGTTTTTCCAGGAAACATGGATGTGAATGAATTGTATCTAATGAAGTCAGTCCCTTCATCTCATTGATTCCTTCCCAGAGACCATCGTGAAATGCATGTAACAAATGCATTTGATCAATGTATTACCAAAGCCAAGCTCTTAGAGCTCACCACACAACAGGCCAATAAACTGAGAGACTACTTGTTGGGCAAGGAATAGTGACTTTATTCCAAAAGCCAGGAGACCAAAAAGATAGCGAACTGCTGTCCAAAAGAATCATCTTTGCTGAGGTGGAATTCGGGTTTCTTTTACACAAAAAGATCTCTATATCTTCTCTTCAAATATGGACTTATTGCAGTTGCAGAGTACCTGAACTAAAGTCATCAGAGAATACATATAGTAAAAAAGGTAAAGGATTTGCCACAACCACTGAGTCTGGGAACTATGGCTCCACTATGTTCCTATTTTGTGACTTTTGGGTAAGATCCTTGCCACACACATTACATTGCTGTGTGTTTTCTCCAGGATAAATACTCTGATACTACTGGTGAGATATGAGGATAGGTTTTTTTTCTTTTCTTTTTTTTTTTAAACATTTGTGAAATTGGTGAGGAATCTTTCTAGAATGAATTCATGTTCTAAAGACCTGACTAATAAATACATTTATATTTCCCTTCTATCCAGTATGAATTTTCTCATGAAGCCTAAGATGTTGCCACACTCATGAGATTTGTATGGTTTTTCAGTAGGATGAATTCTCTGAGCAACTGTAGGGTGTGAACTTTGAACTTTAAAATTTGAAGACTTCTACCATATACCACATTCACATGAGTTTCTCTCATGTATGGATTTTCTGATGTTTAGTGAGTGCTGAGACCTGAATAAAGGATTTTCCACAGTCAAAACATTTGAAAGGTTTCTCTATATGTATTCTCCAATGTTTTTTAAGGTGTGAATTTTGACTGAAGAACTTGCCACACTCATTACATCTGAAAGGTCTCTCTCCATTATGAATTCTCCAGTGAAGTTGAAGATGTGGTTTTCGACCGAAGACTTTTCCACACTCATCACATTTGTAAGGTTTCTCACTAGTATGAACTGTCTGATGACTTAAAAGGGTTGACTTCAGACGAAAGGCCTCACCACACTCATCACATTTGTAACGTTTCTCTCCAGTATGAACTGTCTGATGACTTAAAAGGGTT
>NW_024080505.1:17287-24082 GCF_014754425.2 Oryx dammah
CCTTGCCACACTCATCACATTTGTAAGGTTTCTCTCCAGTATGAACTCTCCGATGACTTAAAAGGCTTGACTTTACATGAAAGGCCTTGCCACACTCATCACATTTGTAAGGCTTTTCTCTGTGTGCTTTGAGTTCTTGTGTTGTTACTGAAGGATTCATAAAATCATTCCCATATATATTAGAAACACTGGTTTGGACACAAGGAGGAATTCTTTGAAGTGGTGAAAATGAGAAACTGTTGTTGACAGAACTCTTAACTTCATTATATTCAGAAATTATTCCGCCAGTTTCAAACATCTGCAGTTTATCCTGAAAGTTAAATCCAAACCTGTTTGCAAAGGGCTTAATGCCTCTATCCTTTCTATCATGCGAATCTCTTCCATCAGGCACATTTCCATTAAGGCTTACAGGTGTCCCGTTGTAATTTCTTTTGTCATTTCTCCCCTGACACTCAAAGTCACACATATTTTCCTGACTTTCCCAAAGATGAAAATGTTTGATTTCACAGCTTTCAGGACTTCCCAGCATCACTGTTTGGAATGTTTCTAGTTTATCACTGTTCGCTTTGGGTTGTAAATGCTTGATCACGTGTGTAGGTGAGATATCTACAAGATAAAAAGAATCATAGGTATCCTGCTCACAATAATTCAAAAATAAGTGTTTCCTGTTGAATATGTATTACACCAAAAGTAATACTTACATCAAGTTATGAAACACCACAATGATCACCTTAAGTGTTTAGAAACACTAAAGGAATATAATTCTTAACTTAAGAAAGCATAACATAAATTCACCATTACAGTAGCCTAGTTTTAAAAACCATATTCCAAACACACTCATATTGGACAATCTTATGCCAACTCTCAAAAACAGAGTGTTTTTCTACCAGGAGTCTTAGGAACGTATTGCTGGGAGCCAGCACGAGGAGTCCCGCCTGTGACAAAGGTCATGAGATTAAGGGTCCGACAGGTAAAGGCGAGTCCGGCCTTAAGGGAGCCTTGTTGGATTTTCTCGAGCATCTACCCCCAAAACCAGAGTCTGCCTGCCGTACTGCATTATGGTTTTCGCTTACACTTCTGACATTAACAGGGGCTGTCCCCCACTACCTTTCCCTAAAAGGAATTAACATAGAGCTCCAGTCAATAAGTCTCCTGGGCGTAAAAAGAATGTCTTGGCTTAAATCCCTCTGATAGCTTTCTAACTTACCTGACCCATCTGTCCCGACTTTTACAACTACACATGTGATTGTTTACAGCCCCCCAACCGAGAGAGGCACGAAGCTTAAAACATCTTAAAGATACAGAGCCTTTTTTAAAGAGCTAAGAATTATATCCATGTAGGTTTTCATTGTTGAGTTAATGACTGCCGCCAGGCCTCCATATCCTTTATCTTTTAGGCACCTGGAGGATATTAATCAATGTAATTGGGATGTAGAAAAAAGAATATAGTAGTTTTGATGTTAGCAATACTAGACTTTTGAGTTAATGAATTTTCTCTGTTATAAATCACTGTACTCCTCTTTCCTTGTTATAAATTGTTGTGTCCTTGCTATGTAAGAATGTAACCTTAATTAGTGCTTTCTGAGAGTGGCACCAGATTTTAGTAAGAACAACACTTTTAGGGCAAGTAAGTTTTCTGGTTGACGGACCCTTATTAGAAAAGGGTCATGAAATGCTAATAGGTCTCTTGGCCAGAAGATGATGTAAATCACCTAAGACCTGTGTATATAGCTAAGTATGCAGAGAGAAAGCCTGGTCTCGATAAGGGTCAGGGCTGCTGACCCTGCATGACTTTGTATTATCCATTGATATCTATGTACAACTGAAAGTATAAAAGCTTTTCCTGGAAAATAAAGGATGGACCAGTTTCTCAGACCAGTTCCTGGAAAAACTGGCTTCCCCCGTGTCTTCTTTTCTTTCTTACTCTATTTTCTGGCTGATTCCCATCTGGAGCATAGATGCTCATCGTGTCTACTTATTTGCCTGGGCATATAAGACCCACACGAGAGCGAGCCCAAGGCGGGGCACCCTCCGCTATTCAAGCGGGCACCTGGGGCCTTACGTAGATGGTGAAAGTCTCTTGTCTGAGGCTTTATTGTCTTTCTATGTAAACCAAGGAATACAGCCTCTTTCTCTCCTCTCTTCTCTTAACTGCAAACTCTTTCCTTATCTCTCTCTAAATCTATATATCTCTTTCGCCACGCTGTCCCCACTTCAAATTACACTGGATCAACTGGGGCTGGTCCCCAGCAACATATCAATCAACAATTGTCTCAAACTGAAAAGAAAAATACTACACTATCATTGTATTCTGCAAATTTACTGTACATAAATAAATTCTAAAGAATATATTATATATTGTAACAGTCAATAATCCAAAACCAAGCTTACCCAATTAATAATTAACTGTTCATAATTGGTTGTTTACAATTGAAAACAAATGCGAAAATGAAGGATATGACTAAAACAACTTTTTGGAAACAACATAGTTTTTTAAATCTGCTATAGAACTACATACCCAAAAAGAAAAGGCATTTTACAATGTTAACAAGTAGTATGTGTCAACTGTATTGCAGAATACACGCTAAAAGACCATCATCTGTAAATGACACATAAATTAAGATGTAAAATAGTCACTGGTTTTCTAACAGCCAATAAACAATACAATCTCCACCTATGTTGTTGTTGTTCAGTCACTCAGTCGTGTTTGCCTCTTTGAGACACCGTGGGCTGCAGTGCACTGGACTCCTCAGTCCATAGGATTTCCAGGCAAGAATAGTGGAGTGGGTTGCCATTTCCTTCTCCCTGGGATCTTCCTGACTCAGGAATCAGGAAGTATCTTCTGCATTAGCAGCTGAATTCTGTACTACTGAGCCACTAAGGAAGGCTAATCTCTAGTCATGCACTATTGTTAATTACCTAGTTTAATGGCACCAACATATAACAAATAAAAAGCGAGTGCTTTGTGTATTTATTGACCAGGGTCAGACACAATATTGCTGAAAAATGTAGCAAGTGAAACACATACAAGATATAATGTAGTTGAGGTCTGACAGAAAATAAAATTTGGTAAAGCAATTATCCTTCAATTAAAAAATAAAATTTTGAGAAGATACAATGTAGAGCTAGAACAAATAATTTCACAAATTGTATGGAAATACAAAAAACCTCGAATAGCCAAAGCAATCTTGACAAAGAAGAATGGAACTGGAGGAATCAACCTGCCTGACTTCAGGCTCTACTACAAAGCCACAGTCATCAAGACAGTATGGTACTGGCACAGAGACAGAAATATAGATCAATGGAACAAAATAGAAACCCCAGAGATAAATCCACGCATCTATGGACACCTTATCTTTGACAAAGGAGGCAAGAATATACACTGGATTAAAGACAATCTCTTTAACAAGTGGTGCTGGGAAAACTGGTCACCACTTGTAAAAGAAAGAAACTAGATCACTTTCTAACACCATACACAAAAATAAGCTCACAATGGATTAAAGATCTAAATGGAAGACCAGAAACTATAAAACTCCTAGAGGAGAACATAGGCAAAACACTCTCCGACATACATCACAGCAGGATCCTCTATGACCCACCTCCCAGAATATTGGAAATAATAGCAAAAATAAACTAATGGGACCTAATTAAACTTAAAAGCTTCTGTACAACAAAGGAACTATAAGCAAGGTGAAAAGACAGCCTTCAGAATGGGAGAAAATAATAGCAAATGAAGCAACTGACAAACAACCAATCTCAAAAATATACAAGCAATTCCTGCAGCTTAATTGCAGAAAAATAAACGACCCAATCAAAAAATGGGCCAAAGAACTAAATAGACATTTCTCCAAAGAAGACATACAGATGGCTATCAAACACATGAAAAGATGCTCAACATCACTCATTATCAGAGAAATGCAAATCAAAACCACAATGATGTACCATTTCATGTCAGTCATAATGGCTGTGATCCAAAAGTCTACAAGCAATAAATGCTGGAGACGGTGTGGAGAAAAGGCAACCCGCTTACACTACTGGTGGGATGCAAAATAGCACAGCCACTATGGAGAACAATGTGGAGATTCCTTAAAAAACTGGAAATAGAACTGCCTTATGACCCAGCAATCCCACTGCTGGGCATACACACTGAGGAGACCAGAATTGAAAGAGACACGTGTACCCCAATGTTCATCGCAGCACTGTTTATAATAGCCAGGATATGGAAGCAACCTAGATGTCCATCAGCAGATGAATAAATAAGAAGGCCGTGGTACATATACACAATGGACTATTACTCAGCCATTAAAGAGAATTCATTTGAATCAGTTCTAATGAGGTGGATGAAACTGAAGCCTATTACACAGAGTGAAGTAAGCCAGAAAGAAAAACACCAATACAATATACTAACACATATATATGGAATTTAGAAAGATGGTAACGATAACGCTGTATGCAAGACAACAAAAGAGACACAGATGTATAGGACATGCTTTTGGACTCTGTGGGAGAGGGAAAGGGTGGGATGATTTGGGAGAATGGCATTGCAACATGTATAATATCATATATGAAACGAATCACCAGTCCAGATTTGATGCATGATACTGGATGCTTGGGGCTGGTGCACTGGGATGACCCAGAAGGTTGGTACGGGGAGGGAGGAGGGAGCAGGGTTCAGGATGGGGAACATGTGTATACCTGTGGTGGACTCATGTTGATGTATGGCAAAACCAATACAATATTGTAAAGTAATTAACCTCCAATGAAAATAAATAAATCTATATTTTAAAAAGAAGCTATAATGTAGATAAAGTCATATCATAAAGAACATGACAGAATATAGATATTACCTTTTTTAGACAATTAAATTTTGAGTATTTACTATAAAACATGTACTATTGACAGCACTAATTTGCTTTAAAAGGCTTGAGGTAAACTAACAAGCTTTCCTCTAATCAGAGTAGGAGACACACCCAATTGACCCACAAAGTGGTAAGAGAACCAGGATATGAATCTGAACCTACTGGGACGACTGAAAAAACTTATTTGTAAACATGACCACTCACCGAATGAATAGACTAGAAAATACTAAAAAATAAACACAAGGAACTTAGAAAGAAAATATCAAAGAAGATACAAGACAGAAGTAGTCTGTTTAACTATTATTCAACCACCCCATCTCAAAATGGGTTGTGAGTCATCATGGATGCACAGAGTGATTTAGGTCATGTCCTGAGAAACATGTTCAATAAATGATCAGAGATTATCTTTACAGTGAGAGTAGGTAGAAGGTGGAGGGATGTGATAGGTAAGAACAATGTTTCCATCCATATCAAGGTACTATGTGAGGACTGGTCAGGACTAAGAAAGGGCCTGCGTGGAGCATAGGGTACACAGGTTTATGTCAGATATCAGCTTGTGACTGCATGTCTTTATGAAAATAACTGAGAGCACAAACTAATATATTGACCTTAAAAGAAAAGAACTGGTTCAGCAACTTTATGGGCATTATACTATGGGTATGGGACAGAAACAAGAGAGATTTTAAAAGTGTGATATATGGAGAAAGCACGATAATACCTGTTATACTATTTACAATGTAATGTATCCAACTCTGATTTTGTAACTTACAATGGAATGCTTATATTCAAGAAAAACACACACAATATTCCAGGATATTGTGTAAGAATCTTATTAGCAGGAATCAGAAGGAAAATCCAGGAAAAGGCTATCTAAACCTGGGTTCTTCTGCCAAGTATGATTAACCGCTCTATTGGACATTTACTTCGTTTCTTCTTCCACACGTGGTCATCTCAAGATCGAGGAATATCAAAGGAAAGGAGGGATTGACACTGACTCTGGAAGACCTTCCCAGTTACAAAAGCCTTTCTGAGGCATCCAATTATTTTTTGTAGAAAAACGCTTTATTCTCCTAGACCTTCCCTGAGTTCAAAAGAGCAGATTCAAACAGTTACTAATACATTAAAGGACATTAAAGGATCATACCATGATCAAGTGGGATTTACTACAGGGATGCAAGATTTCTCAATATCCACAAGTTAATCAGTATGCTGCACCACAGTAACAGTTGAAGACTAAAAACCATATGATCATGAATAGATGCAGAAAAGGTTCTGACAAAATTCAAGTGCCATTTATGATAAAAACCCTTCAGAAAGACAGCACAGATGGATCCTACCTCAACATAATTAAGACAAACACACAGCTAACATCATACTCAACAGGGAAAAACAGAAAGCACTCCCCTTAACAACATGAATAAGATAAGAATGTTCACTACTGCCACTTTTATTCAACATATTTTTGGAAGTCCTAGCCACAACAATCAGAAAAGAAAAAGAAATAAAAGGAATTCAAGGTAAAAAAAAATAAAGAAGTAAAACTGTCACTATGATGCTACACACAGAAAATCCTGAAGATGCCACCAGATGACTACTAGACCTCATCAATGAACAGAGTAAACTTGCTGGATACAAAATATATAGAAAACTGCTGCATTTCTATACACTAATAATGATATATCAGAAAGTGAAATTAATGAAACAATCCCATTCACCATCTCAGAGAAAAGAATACAATTCTAAGGAATAAACCTACCTAAAAAGTCAAAAGAACTGTACTCATAAAACTGTAAGATGCTGATGACTGATACAAAGATGACACAAACAGATGGCACAAACATGTACCATGTTCTTGGACTGAAAAAAGTAACACTGTCAATGACCATACAATCCAAGGCAATCTACATATTCAATGCAACCCTTATCAAATTAACAA
>NW_024080506.1:0-22628 GCF_014754425.2 Oryx dammah
CAGGGACTGAACCTGGGTCTCCTGCATTGGAGGCAGATGGCTTTACCTTCTGAGCCACCAGGGAAGTGGTATGATGATGGCATAAAACAGAAACACAGATCAGTAGAACAGGACAGAAAATCCAAAAATAAACCAATTTACTTAGAGTCAATTATTCTATAACAAAGGAGGAAAGAATATAGAATGAAGAAGTCTCTTTAATAGGTGATGCTGGGATAAATGGATAGTTACATGAAAAAGAATGAAATTACAACATTCTCTAACACCACATACAAAAATAAACTCAAAATGTGTTAAACATCTAAATGCAAGACTAGATACTATAAAACTCATAGTGGAAAACAAATGCAAAACACTGACTAAATGTCAGCAAAATTTTTTTGAACCTATCTCTTAGAGTCATGGTAATGAAAGCAAAATCAAATAAATGAGACCTAATTCAATTTAAAACCTTTTTGCAAAGCAAAGGAAAGCAAAAAAAGAACAAAAATTCAACTTTTGCACTAGGAGACTATATATGCAAAAGATGCTACGCATAAAGGATTTATTTCCAAAATATACAAACAGTTCATACAGCGTAATATCAAAAAAAAACAAACAAACAACCCAATCAAAAACTGGGCAGAAGATCAAAACAGATACTTCTCCAAAGGAGACTAACAGATGGCCAACAGTCACCTGAAAAGATGTTTGACGTCTCTACTTATGAGAGAAATGCAAATCAAAACCACAAAAATATATCACCTCACACTGGTCAGAATGACCACCATCAAAAAGTCTACAAACAATAAATGTTTGAGAGGGTGTGGAGAAAAGAGAACCCTCCTACACTGTTGGAAGGAACATAAATTGGTACTGCCACTTTGGAGAATAGCATGGAGGTTCCATAAAGAACTAAAAATACAGCTATCACATGAAGCAGCAATTCCAATCCTGGGCATATATCCAGAAAGGAAGAAAACTAATTCAAAATGATACATGCACCCCAATGTTTTTAGCAGCACTATTTATACCAGCCAAAACATGGCAGCAACCTAAATGTTCACTGGCAGACAAACGGATAAAGAATATGTGGTACATATATACAAGGGAATATTGTGAAGTGAAAGTAGCTCAGCCATTTCCAACTCTTTAAGACCACATGACCTGCAGCTGCCAGACTCCTGTCCATGCAATTCTCCAGGCAAGAACACTGGAGTGAATTGCCACCTCCACAGCATAAAACACAATGAAGTAATGCCTTTTGCAGCAATATAGACAGACTTAGGGATTATTCTAAGTGAAATCAGACAGAGAAAGACAAATATCAGAGGATATTATATGTTGAACTGAAATAAATGATACAAATGAACTTATTCACAAAATAAACTCACCAGAATAAAAAACAAACTTATGGTTACCAAAGGGGATAGTACAGGATGGTGATGGGGGCAGGAAAGGGAGAGATAAATTAGGAGTCTGAATATTTACAAACTAATGTATATACAAAATAGATAAACAACAAGCACCTACGATATAGCTCAGGGAACTATATTGAATATCTTGTAAACTGCTGTATACCTTAAACACAAAATTGTAAATTAACTATACTTAAAAAGTGGAGAAGGAAATGGCAACCTACGCCAGTGTTTTTGCCTGGAGAATCCCAGGGACAGAGGAGCCTGGTGGGCTGCCATCTGTGGGGTCGCACAGAGTCAGACACGACTGACTCGACTTAGCAGCAGAGGCAGCAGCATACTTAAAAAGAATGGTTAAAACAAATGCAGAGATGTTCGTAAAAGATGTTTCACAAGGTGTAAAAACTACTAAATGGGGGAAGCAGTCTATGAAACAAGACGTGTTGACAAAACTGAATACCCACCAGCAAAAGAATTTACTTGGAACATTATCTTACACTACAGACAAAAACGAACTCAAAATGGTTCAAAGACCTAAACCTAAGTCCCAAATGTATAAAACTCCACGAAGTAAACGTGCAGGAAATGTTTCTGGAAATTGGACCCACAAATGATTTATCAGATATAACATCAAAAGCACAGGCCATAAAATAAAACCAGATATTAATAAATTGAACTATAACAAAATTATAAACTACTCTGCATTAAAGTGCAGCGAGTTTGAAAAGACAATCAACAGTAGAAGAGAAAATATGTGGAAATCATATATCTGATAGTAAGTGAGTACAAAGAATATATAAAGAATTTTAAGAGGGACTGATCACCAGTTCCACCATAGGGACCATTCCCCAATCAAACATCCAACGCGTTGCAAATACAAAACAGAAACACTAAGAGTAACACAGAAATTTGAACTCAATGATAAAATTAAAAAATACCTACAATGCACAGAACAACAGTGCAGCCAATAGCCTCATAGGTATGAGGACGTGAACTTGGACAAAGTTGTCCTGGGATAAATTCCCATACCATTTACAGAGGCTAAAATATATGGTCCTTGATACACATCAACAACACTGTCATGGGGCCCTTGACAGAGTCTCCAAAGCCAGAAAATAACCTGGAAAGATATATCAGGCTCTTGTGATACTTTCTCTCTCATCATCCTAGAACTGACCACTCTAAAGAATAGCTGCAAGTGGTGACTTCAACTGGTGACTTTGTACAGAGCAAGAAAATAACATTAGGAATAGTGTCTCCATCACAGTTTTCTGTTACCTACTAAATCCACTCTACAGAGACTCACCAGAGGCTGCCAATTAAACATAGGTGGATTATCACAGCAAGGAAACCAGATAAAATTTCAGACCCTCAGGAATATATTTCAAAGAAATTGAAGAGGTAAAATGATACAAAGTAAGGAGAATGGAACATCAGGAACAGTCGACATTCCCAGACTGGGTAGAGCAGCACAAGAGTAAAACTAATACAACATGAAGGTCAGACATTACAGCATCTTGAGATGGGACCATGTGCTCGACCTACAGATGGCAAGCCAAGAGCCTGCGAGATTCATATATGCTCCCCTCGTAGGATCTAGGGTCAAAAAGATGATCTCTCTACCCACTCTTACATTCTCCTAAGTAACAGCCACAGAGGATCCAATCCACCAACTTGTCCCACTCCTAAACAGAAAAAAACAGCCCTTTTGAGACACTCGTTTTTCTTTATATGTTGTATTTTTGGCTACTTTTACATCACTCCCCACTGTCCAGAGCTTTTTCTCAGGCTCCAATGTGAAGATAATATTCAGATCAGAAACAGAAATCCTGGGACTCCCCTGGTGATCCAGTGGTTAAGACTCTGCATTTCCAATGCAGGGGGTGCAGGTTTGATCCTTAGTCAGGGAACTAAGATCCCACATGTAGAATGGTGCAGCCAAAAAAAAGTAAACAAGTAAGCAAAAACAAACAAGTAGATATTCAGCATTATCAGAAGAAAGAAATCTAAAGTGCTGCAGATTTTTTTAAACCCTGAGCCAAAAGTCAAAAGGTAGAGAATAGGAAATCGGGTTTTTTGGTATTTTTTTTTAACATTTGCTAGTGAGCTTTGTAGATAATTAAGCTCTGGGACAACCTCAGATATGACATGAAACAGACACAGCATCTGAAGAGGGTCAGTTTCACCTTGTGAAGCTGTGTCATGCCCCAGTCACCAGAACTCTCAGATAGAAGACATCAGGGCCTCCCAAGGGGCACACAGGGAAAATGCAGATACCCAAGGGCAGCTCTGGAAGGAAGTCATCCTCACCCACAGACAGCAGGTTTCTGTAGGTCTCCAGCATCACATCCCTGTACAAGGCCCTCTGAGCAGGGTCCAGGAATTCCCACTCCTCCTGAGTGAATTCGATGGCCACATCCTCAGAGGTCAGTCGTTCCTGAAATGAAACAACATGTCACCAAAACGGCCATGTAAAGCTCTCATTTTCATGTGAAAGAGAAAGGGTAGTAAGGGGTATGGATTGACTTGGTTGAAGTATGTGTTCTAACAGATCCATGCAGGGGTACCTGGAGAAATTATGGATCTCTAATTTTAATTTCTTATGCTTTTTCATATGGCCTTATGAGATCCTCCAATTAATATGGATTTTTCATCATTGTTCAAAATCCATGAAATATATGAAAATAAAGCTCAACACTGTTTTGGCTATACAGAAGTGTCAGATATTATGTTCTACCCAATGAGAGCAATTCATTATCTAGATGAGGTACAGCATGAGTGGTGTCTTCAGAGATGGCAAAGTCCACGGCACTTTTAATGGAAAAGTCAAAATTTTCAGGTATGATGTTGATAACAGCAGCAAGGACCAAAAGTGTCTGAAGGCTTCCTGTTGCTCTAAATTACTGTTATTACTCTGAACATTAAATAAGTACTTTACAGGCAAGAACCTGTCATCAATATAATAGCTCATTAAAGAACCATCTGTTCCCACCTTAGAGAAGAAAACCTGTGTCACAGACACTCTGAGAAACTTGAGTCAGATCAAGAAGGTAAGAAATGTTACATGAAGCACCTGAACTCAGAACCTTGGGCTCAGCAACTGAAGCTTAAGCATCTAACAGTTAATACAAGAACATTACAAGTCCTTTGACAGAGGGCTCCTAAAGAAAACTTGAAAGAAGTCCAAGGTGAGCCTCTTCCCTGCCCCTCTGTCTTCTCTGCAGGGGGAGCAGCTCTTGGGCCTCGGGTCTTCATCCCTTGAAAATGGACACCTGTGCCAAATTAGTCTCTACCCTCTCCCTGATAGGGAGAACCTCCCCCCTGTTGAGTGATCACTGTCCACAGTGGTGGTGAAGGACTGGAGACACTGACCCATGAGAGCCACAGCAGCTTGGCAGTCCCAGGTCCCTGGACCATCTCACTTATTCCTAGCCAAGCTTCCAAACCAGTGCCATTTCAAAGGGCTCTGACACAGCAGCCAAGTTCCCTGCAGCTGGAGTTGCCACAGCAGGGGTGGCTGGCTCCAGGGCTGGAAGTGGGACTTTGTTCGGGAGCTTCATCACTCTTATGCCAGGAACCCTTCTCTGAAACAGTACCTCTTCTAAGCCATGGGGCTTGGCCCTCTTAAAGGCCATGGGGCTCTTTTGCCTGATGGTGGTCTAGCTCACCTTCTTCACAATATGAAGGAGCTGTTTCCACCTCCCACAGTTCTTTCTCCTGTGTCTGCCCAGTATGTTCCCTTTCCTGCAACTCCCCAGGCAGCCTGGGGCAAGTGGTGGGCTCAGGGTTTGACAGAAGGAAAACAAATAAATATTGTATTAATATGAAAAAAAAAAGTCCAAGGTGAACAATGTGAAATGGCATGAAAGGTCATTATAGATGTGGATACAGAAACACAACTGTTAGTAATTTACTACTTAAAACACTAAGGATTGTTTAGAAAATTTCAAGGCCACACATTATACTGATAACATAATTTCAACTGAAAAAAAAAGGTGATATGTACTTTTTAAATCATGATGTCTTCTATCTAGACCACAGACTTGCACATGCATGCATACATATCTATAAAAAATTAACTGAAATGAGAGGATTCATCTTTTCATAGATTTTTTGGACAATATTATCCTTTTATTCACATGTATTTCAGCATCCTTCAGACGATAAAAATGTATCCTTTGTACTCAGCTGAGTTTGTCAACAGGATTCTATAATAGGCTACCAAAAGAAAACCGGTAAAAACATTTTTAAAAAACAGAATACTTGAACTGAATTCATAATAACATTACCATATACAAAGATACAATTTTATCCATTTAAATTTACATAGCAAGGCATTAACAGAAGCCAAAGACTTTCTTTGCTTTTTTTCCCATTAATAAAACTGATTTCAAATTAGAAGAGTCATTAGATTATGACAAAAAAGAATTATCACAACAGCAAAGTAAAAAAACTTCTCGGAGAATTAAAAATCATGGCAAAAAAGAATATGGAAAAAAATACAGTTATTAAGCAAGACTATCTGAAGAAACATCATGATAGGAAGGAAACATTCAATATATTCCCTCTGAAATTACAGTGGCATGAAAGGAGCTGTCCAGGGTGCCTGTATTTCACTACCATACGATGCACAGGAGCAGGGGCCACTAGAAGAAGTAACAGGAGGAAAAAACCAGGGCAAGAGACACAGAGTTTGTCAGAGAGTTGAAACAGGTAGTACTCACAAACCTAAGGACATGAAAAGGTGAAAAGTGAAAGGATGGAAAAAGACAGTCCATCCTAAAGAGAGCAGGGGAGACTGTTATATCAGACAAAATGAACTGAAGAAAAAAAGTGCAATGAGATAAATATTGTGTAATGATAAAACAGTCAATTTACCAAAAAGCTGTAACAAGTAAAAATATATACACATCTAACATTAGATATCTCAGAAAAATGAAGCAAATATTGAACAGGCATGTACAGATCACACGGCCCAAAAAAAGCAGAAAACACATGTATCTCAAGGACACAGAAACCATTCTCTATGAGAGACCACATGTTAGGCCAAAATTAACCTTTTTAAGAGACTGATACCATAAGAGTATCTTCCCTAACAACAATGAAATAAACACAAGAAAAAATGAAACTTCCTCACATGTGGACATTAAACAGCTCACTCTTACACCACAAATCGGTCTAAGAAAAAAATCACATGGAAATTTTAAAATACATGGATCAAAATGAAAAGACAACATTACAAAACTTATAACACACAGAGACCACTGTACTAAAAGCAAAGTCTGAAAGGTGAAATGCTTACAGTAAAATAAGAAAAGATCTTAAATCTGAAATCTATTTTTACACCTCTAGAAAGCAGAAAATGGAAAACAAACTAAACTCAGGTTTAGCAGAAGGAAACATGTAAGTAAGAAAGATTAAACCAGAGATACAATAGAAAGTAGAAAAATATAAAAATCAACAAATGAAGCGTTGATGTTTTGAAAAAACTGTATAGGGAAACCCCCACCTAGACTAAAGACAAGAGAAAGAAAGATCCAAATAACTAAAAACAGATATGAAACAGGAGTGATTACAACCGATGTCAAAGAAAGTTTCTAAAGATAAGGAAGTACTATGACCAATAATGCCTATAAGTGACAGTATATAGGAGATACTGGCAAATTCTTAGAAACATACAAACTATTTTACTTATTAAGAAATAAAAAAATTGAGAAGTGTTGAAAGTGAAAGTGTTAGCCACTGAGTCGTGTCTGACTCTTTGTGACCTCATGGACTGTAGCCCACAAGGTTCCTCTGTCCATGGCATTTCTCCAGACATGAATACTGGACTAGAGAGCCATTCCTTTCTCCAGGGAAGCTTCCGACCCAGGGATAAAACCTGGGTCTCCCACAATGCAGGCAGATTTTTATGATTTGAGCCATCAGGGAAGCCAATTATAACCAGAGAGATTTAAAAAGTAGTCAGAAACCTCTAAGAAAAATACAGGACCAAATTCTACCAAACATTTACAAAAGCTTACCACTAATCCTGCTAATTCTATGAAGCAAGCATGATTCTAATAGTTTGTTGATCTCCCAAAGACACAGAAAGGAAAACTAGAAACCAATACCCTTGATGAATGCTGATGCAAAATTAAAATACTTGCAAACCCACTTCAACACATTAAAAAGATCTGGAGAAACAGACACAGAGATCAGATGGAGGGGGAAGGGGAGGAAGGAGAGGGTGAGATGTATGGAGAGAGTAACATGGAAACTTAAATTACCATATATAAAGTAGAGAGCCAATATAAATTTGCTGACTGACTCAGGGAACTCAAACAGGGGCTCTCTAACAACCTACAGGGGTGGGATAGGGAAGGAGATGGGAGGGAGGGGATATACGTATACCTATGGCTGATTCATGGTGATATTTGGCAGAAAACAACAACTTCTGTAAAGCAATTATCCTTCAAATAAAATAATTTAAATAAATAAAAAGATCTGACCCCATAACCAAGTGGATTTTATTCATGTAAGGCAAGGAGAAGTCAACATACAAAAATCAATTAATATGACACACTACATTAACAGATTAAAGGGGAAAAAAAACCAGGATCTTCTCGATGGAAAAAAACATTCGACAAAAATTTGACAACCTTTCAAGATGGAACCCTCAACAAACTACAAACAATAAATTATACCAACATCAACATAATAAATGCCATTATGAAAAGAGCAGAGCAATGAGGAAAGAATGAAAGCTTTTCCTCAAGGACGCACACTCTGCACTACACTTCAACAAAGCACTGAAACCCTTAGAGCAATTAGATGAGAAAAGGAAATCAAAGGTCCCCAAATTGAAAAAGAAGTAAATGTATCTTCTTTCCCACATGACAAAGTTTCATCAGTAAAAACCATAGAGATTACAAGAGAAACGTAATAACAAAAAAGATTCTTTAATAACCACACAAAGGGTCAATCATCCAATTAACTCATTATCAAAACTGCCATGACAATCTTTGTAGAAGCAGAATAAAATATGGTGAAAGTCACAGAACTATTCAAAGAGCAAACAGCAAAACTCTTGAAGAAGGAAGATGGACGTCTTTCTATTTCAACACCTATTTCATGGTAATCAAGGTGATGTGGTACTGGTATAAAAACAGACAAATAAGCCCACTGAACAGAACACAGTACTCAGAAATAATTCTTTGTGTATATATATGTAAGGTATATTCACAAGGATGTCAAGATACACAAAAGGGAAAGGACAGGCTCAACTGATCTGATTCCCAGATTTAACCAGCTATTGTGCATACTAACACCTGACTTTCACGTGCAGTTTCCTTACCCTGATTGACAGAGCAGACAGCTCATCCAGATAGACCCTAAGCAATCCCTGCTGCCAACAGCACTGAGACCCCATCTCCAACCCATGGGTGAGAAGCCCTGCCCAGGACGGTGCCCAGGGGAGCCTCCTCACAAGTGCCAAGTCACCGGGCCATGGGGAGACGGGATCTAGGTGGAGACGACAGGACCTGAGGGAAGGCCCCGGGTGAGTGTGCGTGTACAGGAGTCACACCGGACACTCCAGAGTCAGACACGATTAGCAAGTCCAGAGAAGGGCATTTCAGGAAGGACAGACTAAATATGACCTTACCTGAGAAACAGCCATGCCTCACTCCTTCTCTTTCCTCTTCCTTAACGTCAGCGCTTCCTCAGGCAACACGAGTCTTCAGAGGTCTATCATGAAAGTTGAAAACATGCTGTTTAATGCTTAATGTCAACAATTCCCTTCTGCCTGGAGCCAGCGTGGGGAATCCTGCCCATGGCAAAGGTCATGAGGAAAAGACCTGATGGGCAAAGGCGAGATCAGGCCTCGAGGGGACCCCCTACTCGAGCATCTATCCCAAAACCAGAATCTGTCTGTTTTACTATTTCATACCTTTCAGCAACTCTTCTGACATTAACAGAGGGCTATCCCCGACCACCTTTCTCTGTAAAAATCAACTTAGGGCTCTAGCTAATAAGTCTCCTGGACATGAGAGGAATATTTCAAATCAAACCCCCTCTGTTAGCATTCTAGCTTGCTTGGCAGGTTTATCCAGACTCTTACAGCTATGCATATGATTGTTCACAACCTCCCAGCTATGAGAGGCACAGGAAGCCTAAAACATAGAGCCTTTTAAAGAGTTAAAAGTTCTTAGAGTAGTCCTGGTGTAGGATCTCATTATTGGGCCAATGCTTGTTGCTAAATTCCCATATCTCTTATCCACTGTGCAACTGGGAGTGCATTAGTTAACATAGTTAGAATCTAAGAAAAACAAGTGTAGCCTTGAAATTAACCACATCAGACTTCTGAGCTAATTGGTTCTTTCTTGTAACTCACTGCACTTTTGCTCCGTGAGAAATGTAACTCTGTTTAACATTTTCTGAGGCTGATGTACATAAGAAATCTAAAGAAAAAACATTTCAAGGGAAAATAAGTTTTCTGGTTGAACAGCCTTTATCAAAAGAGGGTCATAAAATGTTCACAGGCCTCCAAGGCCAGAAGATAATGTACACAACATCATTTGTGGGAAAGGTATAAAAGTCCCTTTTGAAAATAAAAGTAACAGGCCTCGCTAGAAGAAGCTTGGTCACCCTGTGTCTTTTTTAACTCTCACTTACTCTTTTTTTTCTGGCTGATCCCTTGGAGCATAGAGGCTCCCTGCGTTCAATTAATGCCCGGACTTCTAAGACATGAACGGGAAGATGTTCTGTGTCTTCACTCCCTCGGGAGACCGGGAGGGCACCTGTGGCTTCCGTGAACAGGGCAAACTCCCTGTCTGGGATTTTATTGGCTTACTATGTAAACCAAGGAATATCAGCCTCTTTCTTTCCTCTATTTTCTTATCTACAACATTCTTTCCTTATCACTCTCTAAATCAATCGCCGACTCAGTCCCGCTTCGAATTACCCTGGATCCACCGGGGCTGGACCCCAGCACCCTTCCTGAGCCCCAACCACACACACACAGGGAAGCCCTCATAAAGAGGAACAGACAGTCCCCTGTGGCCACTGTCTCAGGAGGGACTCAGGACAGTCAACTTCCGCAGAGAGACCAACATGGGACTTTCCCACACTTTCCCTCAGATCACACTCCCCTCCTGATGAGGCCTCATGTACACAGAAGCAGGAGGCACCTCCACTGACCAGGCAATCGCCTTCAGGTCACACAGCAGGCCCTGATCCATCCCGACTCAGTACAGAGCACCACCTCCTCAATCCAGATCTCAGCCCTCAGGACTGGGAGGACTCAAGAGTCCTGATCCTCAGTGAGGGATCCAGACTGAAATCAACTGGGCCATCTTAAACATTCTTGAGCTGTGGAACAACACAAACTACCTGAAGGGGAATCTCTGGTCAGAGGATACAAAACACGTGTGTTGGGAGCCGCGTTAGGCATTACTGAGAAAATGGAGGCACGGCCGGAACCCCCTCTCCTTGTCCCGCAGGCAAGGACCCGGGATGAAGGAGTTAGGTCTTGTGATTCTCACTTGTTTCTGCTTTCCTTAGTTAAGTTGACTGAAAAGAATGTTAAGGTGCTTATTGTCTTTGTGAGGAGCATGAGAAGGCACAAAGCCTTCTGCAGTTGTGCCCAGAGAATAATCCATAAAGTTAACCATTGACATTTGTTCAAGGATCTTTACAAAAAGCGTTCCAGGCTGAGCACATAGGCCACAGCTTGAGGCCATGGGAAGGATTGTCATCTGAGACCTATTTGTAAGGGAAATGTTTATGGCAAAGGAAGTTTGCTGAACTTAGGGTTTAGGAATAATTAAGAAATGGAGTGGCCATCATGGTCAACAAGAGAGTACGAAATGTAGTATTTGGATGCAATCTCAAAAACGTCAGAATGATCTCTGTTCGTTTCCAAGGGAAACCATTCAATATCACAGTAATCCAAGTCTATGCCCCAACCAGTAACACTGAAGAAGCTGAAGCTGAACGGTTCTATGAAGACCTACAAGACCTTTGAGAACTAACGCCCAAAAAAGATGTCCTTTCCATATAGAGAACTGGAATGCAAAAGTAGGAAGTCAGAAACACCTGGAGTAACAGGCAACTTTGGCGTTGGAATGTGGAATGAAGCAGGGCAAAGAATTGTAGAGTTTTGCAAAGATAATGCACTGGTCATAGCAAACACCCTCTTCCAACAACACAAAAGACTCTACACATCGATATCACCAGATGGTCAACACCAAAATCAGACTGATTATATTCTTTGCAGCCAAAGATGGAGAAGCTCTATACAGTCGACAAAAACAAGACCAGGAGCTGACTGTGGCTCAGATCGTGAACTCATTACCAAATTCAGATTCAAACTGAAGAAAGTAGGGAAAACCGCTAGACCATTCAGGTATGACCTAAATCAAATCCCTTATGATTATACAGTGGAAGTGAGAAATAGATTTAAGGGCCGAGATCTGATAGATAGGATGAACTATGCCTGATGGCTATGGAAAAAGGTTCGTGACCTTGTACAGGAGACAGGGATCAAGACCATCCCCATGAAAAAGAAATGCAAAAAACCAAAATGGCTGTCTGGGGAAGCCTTACAAATAGCTGTGAAAAGAAGAGCAGTGAAAAGCAAAGGAGACAAGGAAAGATATAAGCATCTGAATGCAGAGTTCCAAAGAATAGCAAGAAGCGATAAGAAAGCCTTCTTTAGCGATCAAGGCAAAGAAATAGAGGAAAACAACAGAATGGGAAAGACTACAGATCTCTTCAAGAAATGTAGAGATACCAAGGGAATATTTCATGCAAAGATGGGCTCAATAAAGGACAGAAATGGTATGGACCTAACAGAAGCAGAAGATATTAAGAAGAGGTGGCAAGAATAAACGGAAGAACTGTACAAAAAAGAGCTTCACAACCCAGATAATCACGATGGTGTGATCACTTACCGACAGCCAGACATCCTGGAATGTGAAGTCAAGTGGGCCTTAGAAAGCACCACTACGAACAAAGCTAGTGGAGGTGATGGAATTCCAGTTGAGCTGTTTCAAATCCTGAAAGATGATACTGTGAAAGTGCTGCACTCAATATGCCAGCAAATCTGGAAAACTCAGCAGTGGCCACAGGACTGCAAAAGGTCAGTTTTCATTCCAATCCCAAAGAAAGGCAATGCCAAAGAATGCTCAAACTACTGCACAATTGCAAACATCTCACATGCTAGTAAAGTAATGTTCAAAATTCTCCAAACCAGGCTTCAGCAATATGTGAACCATGAACTTCCTGATGTTCAAGCTGGTTTTAGAAAAGGCAGAGGAACCAGAGATCAAATTGCCAACATTCTCTGGATCATGGTAAAAGCAAGAGAGTTCCAGAAAAACGTTTATTTCTGCTTCATTGACTATGCCAAAGCCTTTAACTGTGTGGATCACAATAAACTGTGGAAAATTCTGAGAGAGACGGGAATACCAGACCACCTGACCTGCTGCTTGAGAAACCTGTATGCAGGTCAGGAAGCAAAAGTTAGAACTGGACATGGAACAACAGACTGGTTCCAAATAGGAAAAGGAGTACGTCAAGGCTGCATATTGTCACCCTGCTTATTTAACTTCTATGCAGAGTACATCATGAGAAACGCTGGACTGGAAGAAACACAAGCTGGAATCAAGATTGCTGGGAAAATATAAACAACCTCAGATATGCAGTTGACACCAGCCTTATGGCAGAAAGGAAAGAGGAACTAAAAAGTCTCTTGATGAAAGTAAAAGAGGAGAATGAAACAGTTGGCTTAAAGCTCAACATTCAGAAAACGAAGATCATGGCATCCGGCCCCATCACTTCATGGCAAACAGATGGGGAAACAGTGGAAACAGTGTCAGACTTTATTTTGGGGGGCTCCCAAATCACTGCAGATGGTGATTGCAGCCATGAAATTAAAAGACACTTACTCTTTGAAAGGACAGTTATGACCAACGTAGATAGCATATTGAAAAGCAGAGGCATTACTTCGCTGACTAAGGTCCATCTAGTCAAGGCTACGGTTTTTCCAGTAGTGTTGTATGGATGTGAGGGCTGGACTGTGAAGAAGGCTGAGCGCTGAAGAATTGATGCTTTTGGACTGTGGTGTTGGAGAAGACTCTTGAGAGTCCCTTGGACTGCAAGGAGATCCAACCAGTCCATTCTGAAGGAGATCAGCCCTGGGATTTCTTTGGAAGGAATGATGCTAAAGCTGAAACTCTAGTACTTTGGCCACCTGATGTGAAGAGTTAACTCATTGGAAAAGTCTCTGATGCTGGGAGGGATTGGAGGCAGGAGAAGAAGGGGACGACAGAGGATGAGATGGCTGGATGGCATCACCAACTCGATGGACATGAGTCTGAGTGAACTCCGGGAGTTGGTGATGGACAAGGAAACTTGGCATGCTCCAATTCGTGGGGCGGCAAAGAGTTGGACACGACTGAGCAACTGAACTGAACTGAAGAATAGTTAGAAGCTAAAAATTTAAGGAATGTGGTAGTGCTACCATGTTTTACTATAGCTTATACAGATTAGGTATTTCAGAGAATTTAATAGCTAGAAGACTTTTTAGGCAATAGTGAGTTTAGGATGCTAAGGGCAAACAGGATTTAGAATGATAAGAAATAAACTGAGGAATCTGGTTTGCAGTCCAGACATAAGCATGAGTTACAATGTAATCACAAGTTAAAGTAACCAGGATTCTGAGAGAATCACTGAAGCAGAAACTCTGTTTGAAGAGCAACGTTTTATGGAGACAATAAATCTGGGTGAGGGGAAACTGAAAATGCGAAACCTCTGACCTAATGCTTTTCTCAAAGTATAAAACAGAACCTGAAGCTTGAAATAAACATGCAGTCCCATACCTTGAGTCAGAGGCTGCATCATTCTCTGCCAACACCGCTCATCTCTTCAGGCTGATTCCCTGGCTGCTGGAGCTGGACTCCAGCACGTGTATGCAAAATGCATCATCAATGAAACGTGAAGCCTGGACTGAGCAGCATTCAGAAGAGAAAATCATCACCACCCCCCCAACTCTCCTTTTCTTTCCCAGCCTTACTAAGGTGTAACTAACAAAACTGGTATAAATGTACTGTGTACAAAGTGATCATGTGATAGACTCATACACTGAATTATTATTATAGTCGAGGAAGTTCCACGTCCACCTATGACTACACGGTATTACTTCCCTCTGGGCGAATTTCAAGGATATAGAAACACTACCGGCAGCATGCAGTACCTCAGATCCCCAGAACTTACTTATTTTACAACGGAAGATCTCTACTCTTTCACTACCAGTGCCCCATTTCCCCCTCCACCCACCTCCTGGTAACAGCCTTATTACTTGATGGCTCTATGAGTTTGACAGTTCTAGTTTCCACATAGGGTCTGTCCTCCTTTGTCAGGCTTATTTAACTTGGCATAATGTTCTCTAGGTTCATTCTGTGGGGGGCCAATCCACCAATTTCCTTTTAGATACTGGGCAACTTCCTCTGTGCTTACTGAAGCCCGTGGCCCACATCCTTCCCAATCCGCTTCCACAATAGGACTGTCTGGACGAGCCAAAGGGTATTATTTCAGTTATTCTGTATGTTGTAACTGAGATTCTGGGCTATTTTCACACGAGTTTCTGACTGTGCCAGAGTCTCCCTCACCCCTTTTGGGGAGGAATATACTGAACAAGGGCCATGCCTCTGTTTTCATAAATATGGAGCCCTCCCTTTCTCTCCATTTAGTTGAAAAAAATGTAATCCTAGAGTATGGGCTGATGGAATATCTGTGGGTCGAGCACAAAATGCTACTCCTGTAGTTGTCAAGCTCAAAGACCCACTTATTTCCACATAAGAAGCACTATCCGCTGAAACCTGAGGTTAAGGAAGGATTAAAACACATCATCAAAAATTTAAAGGAGCAGGGACTATGAGTTCCCTAAAACAGTCCATGTAACTCTCCTATTTTGGGTATAAAGAAATCAAATGGTAAATGGAGACTAGTTCAAGATTTGCAAATAATAAATGAGGCTGTAGTTCCTTTACACCTCATGCTGCCTAATCCTTATACTCTATTGTCTGAAATTCCTGAACGAGCCAAATATTTCTCAGTAATTGATTTGAAAGATAGTTTCTATTCTGTGCCTTTGGTGGAGGAAAGTCAATTTCTATTTGCCTTTGAAGATCCTATGCAGCCAGCTTCTCAGTTAACCTGGACAGTTTTGCCCCAGGGATTTAGTGACAGTCCTCACTTATTTGGACAAAGTTTGTCACGGGATCTACAAAACTTTAATAGCTCCGAAGTGGTTGTGTTACCATATATAGATGATATTTTCCTCTGTGCTGAGATAGAGGAAGCTTGTTCTGGAACCTCAGATTTCTTAAACTTTCTGGCAGGCTGCAGTTATAAGGCATCAAGAGAAAAGGGTCAGCTTTGTCAACAATCTGTTAGATATCTGGGCCTAATCATATCAGAAGGGACTAGGGCCATAGGCCCTGAGAAAATTAAACCCATACTAAATCATCCCCTACCTATGACTTTAAGACAATTGAGAAGATTTCTGGGAATCACAGACTACTGTCATATTTGGATTCTGGGTTATGGGGAACTTGCCCGGCCTTTATATAAACTTATAGCTGAAATTCAGCAGGCCCAAACAGACAAACTGCTTTGGTCTCCAGATACTCAAAAGGCTTTTAAGGTTCTTCAGACTGCCCTCCTGCAAGCTCCCGCTTTGAGCTTGCCCAAAGGGTCAGGAATTAATTTGTTTGTCACTGAAAGAAAAGGTGTGGCCTTGGGAATTTTGACACAAGCCTGAGGGCCTCACCAGCAACCTATTACTTATCTAAGCAGATAATCAGATGTAATTTCACGTGGGTGGCCCCACTGCCTAAGAGTAATTGGGGCAGCAGCTTTATTAGCACCTGAAGCTTTAAAAATAATTAATCGACAAAATTTTATTGTCCTGACTTCTCATGATGTGAGTGGAATCTTAAATTCTAAGGTTAATATTTGGATGACAGACAGTAGGCTTCTTAAGTATCAGTAATTGTTGTTAGAAGGACCAGTAACTAACCTTAAAGTCTGTGGACATTTAAATGCTGCCACTTTCCTTCCTGAGAAGGAAAATGAAACACCTGATCACGATTGTTCCCAATTCCTAACTTTAAACTATGCAGCTTGGGAGGATCTAATGGATACCCCATTAGACAATCCTGACATGGAAGTATTTACAGATGGCAGTTCTTTCGTTCGCGATGGAAAGCGTAAAGCAGGTTATGCCGTGGTGACTGCTGAACAGGTTTCAGAAACAAAATCTCTCCCCCAGGGAACCAGTGCTCAGTTAGCGGAGCTTGTGGCTCTGACCCGAGCTCTAGAGTTAAGCAAAGGGCAGCGAGTAAATATCTACATGGATTCTAAGTATGCTTATTTGACTTTACATGCTCATGCTGCAATATGGAAAGAAAGACATTTTAAAACAGCAATAGGAGAACATATTAAGCATTTCAAAGAGATTTAGAGACTTTTAACTGCTAAGCTGCTGCTGCTGCTAAGTTGCCTCAGTTGTGTCTGACTCTGTGCGACCCCATAGATGGCAGCGCACCAGGCTCCACTGTCCCTGTATTCTCCAGGCAAGACACTGGAGTGGGTTGCCATTTCCCTCTCCAACGAATGAAAGTGAAAAGCGAAAGTGAAGTCGCTCAGTCCTGTCCGAGTCTTAGAGACCCATGGACTGCAGCCTACCAGGCTCCTCCATACATGGGATTTTCCAGGCAAGAGTACTGGAGTGGGGTGCCATTGCCTTCTCCGTTTAACTGCTATATATTGTCCTAAAGAAGTAGCTCTTTTGCATTGCAAAGGGCACAGCAGGGATGGGAGTAAAGCAGCTGAAGGTAGTCAGCTGGCTGACTCTCAAGCCAGAAAAGCTGGCACTTCATGAAACCCCTTCACTGTAGATGGCTTTGATCTGGACAGATCCTGTGGAACAGGAAAAACCACAATATACTGAGCAAGAATTAGAAAGATATGAGAACAGACGAGCAAAGATTACAGATAAAGGATGGTTACAGTCTGAGGATAGACGATTAATAATTCCTGAAAATGTTCAATGGAAAATTCTTAAGGGTTTACACCAGAGTTTTCATTTGGGTGCAGAGCATACTTATCAGATGGCTTCTCGTTTGCTTGAAGGTAAAAATGTAATGAAAACTTTAAAGAAAATTATCAAAAGGTGTGAGGTTTGTCAGAAACATAACCTAAAGACTGAGAAGCTAGCAATATCTGGATTACAACGAAGTGGAAAGTATCTTGGAGAGGGCTGGGAAATTGATTTTACTCATATGCCAAAAGCTAATTGATATTCTTGCATACAAGTTTGGGTAGATACTTTTACTGGGTGGATTGAGGCATTTCCCTGTCATATTAAGCAGGCTAAGGAGGGTATAAAGATTTTAATCCATGAAATCATCCCCAGGTTTGGGCTGCCACGGAGCCTTCAGAGTGACAATGGCTCCGCATTTAAAGCTGCTGTAACTCAGGGGGTATCTAAAGCTCTAGAAATAAGAGTATCACTTACACTGTTCCTGGAGGCCCCAATCTTCAGGAAAGGTTGAAAAATCTAATGACATTATGAAAAGACATCTGCGCAAATTAACTCAAGAGACGCAGGACAATCGGATTAAAGTCCTACCCATAGCTTTAATGAGGGCTTGAACTGCCCCCAAAAAGGAGGGACTGTCCCCCTTTGAATGTAGTTATGGAAGGCCTTTCTTATGCACAGACATCGTTATAGACCCTGAAGCCTTGGAATTAACTAGTTATGTAACTCAGCTCTCAGCTTTTCAACAGGCATTAACAGAACTCTGGGAGACGGCTCCTGACCCAGCCTCTGAGTCAAGCAAGCCTTTATTTGAGCCAGGAACCGAGGTCCTCATAAAAACATTGGGATCTGGGGGCCCATCCCTCGAGCCCCTCTGGGAAGGCCCTTACCAGGTTATTCTTTCTTCTTCCACAGCTATCAAAGTGCCAGCAATTGATTCATGGATACATCACACTTGAGTTAAGAGGTGGCACCCTGACCAGAACTAACTGACTTCACTTTACGTCTTTACTTTCTATGCTCTGACTTCGTACTTTTCAGATGCACTTGATAATCTATGTGAGCCTACTTCTGCTGACTCCAAAACTCCTGAGTGTGCCCTTTGATCCTCAAGACAATGCCTTCCTGTCCTGGGCTCACTCCTACGCTGCATTCCAAAATTGGTCTAACTGCTGGATCTGCGGAGCACTCCCCTCTTCATCATGAAAGGCTTCCTGTGGTGGACATCTCCACTTCAAGAAAAAGACTTTCTCCAAGCCTCCCAATACCTTCGACAACAATCATATGTGATGCCCCTTCTTCATCTGATGACATCTACCAACCCTAAAATGGACTGATGCAACACTTTGTACTTTAACTATGGACATAAGGTGACTTTTAATTTTGATTATACATTGTCTTGGTTTAATGACTATTTCGCTACACATAAGGCAAATAGGTCTGGATCTAATGGTTTTTTACCTGACGTTTATCAAATATGGGATGAGGTTATATGGCTAACTGCTGAAAAAGGATGTCTAGTATCTACTACCCCTATATGCTGGGAACAAACAGCCATCCCCAAAAGTCAGCCAACAACTTTATTACAATGATTGGAAACAATTGGGATTTCTGCCTCAGGATGTATGCAAGGTAATCATTCCCGTGTTTTCCAACCCCAATTCAGGTCCTGCCTTTGTCTGGCCAGGCACTAATTGGGACTGGATATCTCAGTCAGCTGGCTTGCTCCAAACAGGACCTATTGGATATGTGGCTCTTACCTATGGGCATGGCTTCCCCTTGGTTGGATAGGGAGATGTACCCTGCGTCTAGCCTTTACTCACGGCTTTATATTTTCAGAGCTTCCAGAAAAGCCTGCTAATTTACCCCACCTTAAAACTCGGTGGGCAAGGTCCGTATTTCACTGGTATCATTATTTGGCTGCAGTCTTTGTTCCCTCTTTGGGAACTACAGATGTTATGCTACGAGTGGATCTTTGACAAATTTTACTCAACAGGCATTACAGGATTCTCAAAAAGCTATTTCAGCTCTTAATGCTGAACAAGCACAAATTAGAAAGGTGGTTTTACAAAACAGATTGGCTTTAGATATTCTGACAGCTGTGCAAGCAGGAAGTTGTGCCATTATTCATACCCAATGCTGTACATATAAACCTGATATAAGCACTAATGTTATTCATTTGACTAAACACATGAACAAGATGATTGAGGCTATGGATATTCCTGAAGCCTCAATTGCCTTATTTGGGGAGATGTTAACAAGTGCCCCATGGTGGAAAACTATCTTACAATCATTCTGATTGTTTTTTGCCTTTTGCTCCCTGCATCTGTAACTGTGTAACTGGATTTGTTTCTAGTTGCATGAAAGCTTTTAAGTTACAAATGGCTGTGTTAGTTGGGAAGCACACTGATTCAAACCGCCCAACCTGGCCAGGCAACATAGTAACCATTTGCATGAGTTGTTTTATAACAGGAGATCCTGATAAGGAATACAGAACTAATGAGCCACCTCCAACCTGAAGAATTCGGGAAAGGTCGAAAAACCAATCCATTTTTCTTATGGAAATGTTTGTCTTAAGCTATGTGAATGGACTATGCACTTACCCCAGACTCTGTCTTCAAGTCGGTTCCGCCTAATGGCTAAGAACCTACTTCACAAACCAGTATGTTATACTCAGATACTGTCCCCTAATCTATGTAAACAAAACTATTTGCATGGTAATCTGCCTTCTACAAGATTCAAATTAATCATTTTTGGCCTGGGATGAATCATCTGGTGCCAAGATTATCCCAAAATGCATTTTATGGATGAGGGGCCTGGTGCCATTCTGAGTTTTAAAACCTTCCTTTTCTTCATTAACACACTGCTAGTGACTATAATGTCACCCCACTCCAGTACTCTTGCCTGGAAAGAGTACTTGCCATGCAAGTACTCTTGCATGGATGGTGGAGCCTGGTAGCCTGCAGTCCATGGGGTTGCTAAGAGTCTAAGAGTCGGACTGGACTGAGCAACTTCACTTTCACTTTCATGCACTGGAGAAGGAAATGGCAACCCACCCCAGTATTCTTGCCTGGAAAATCCCACGGATGGTGGAGCCTGGTAGGCTGCAGTCCATGGGGTCACTAAGAGTCTAAGAGTCGGACTGGACTGAGCAACTTCACCTTCACGTATTGGAGAAGGAAACGGCACCCCACTCCAGTACTCTTGCCTGGAAAATCCCATGGATGGTGGAGCCTGGTAGGCTGCAGTCCATGGGGTCACTAAGAGTCTAAGAGTCAGACACGACTGAGAGACTTCACTTTCACATTTCATTTTCATGCACTGGAGAAGGAAATGGCAACCCATGCCAGTATTCTTGCCTGGAGAATCCTAGGGACAGAGGAGCCTGCTGGGTTGCTGTCTATGGGGTCGCACAGAGTCGGACACGACTGACACGACTTAGCAGCAGAAGCAGACCCTCCATTCTTAACCCTCTTCCACCTCCCTCCTCACCAGATCTCTCTGGGTTGTTCCAGAGCACTGGCTTTGGGTGGCCTGCTTCGTGCACTGAACTTGCACTGATCATTCTATTTTACATATGGTAATATACATGTTTCAGTGCTATTCTCTCAAATCATCCCACCCTCACCTTCTCCCACTGAGTCCAAAAGTCTGTTCTTTACATCTGTATCTGCCTTTGTTGCCCTGCATGTAGGATCACTGGTACCATCTTTCTAAATTCCATATACATGCATTAATATACAGTATTTGTCTTTCTGACTTATTTCACTCTGTATAATAGACTCTAGGTTCATCTTCCTCATTAGAACTGATAAGCGAGGTGACCTGTTTGCTAAGTATGGCACAAAATATTCTAAGATGATTTACTATTTACCAAAGAAAATTTCAAATGTATGAGATGAAGTGAAGAAAGCACTCAGGTAAGGAATGAATCTGAAAAAAATTTGAAAAAAAAAAAAGAAATATTTCTAATCTAAAAATCTGGTGTCAAAGTTTAAAAATATGTGGAGAATAATCATATTTAGAAAAGGATGATAAGAGTAAAATACTGGAAACTAAAAAAGCTTATTTCTGAAGTTAAAAATGAGTACAGAAACTGAATGAATTAGACCTATTCCAAGCTACAAAAAGCACCATACATAAAGAAAACAGAAAATGTGAATCCGTTTTTAAAAAAACGTGTTTCTTTAAAAATGCTACCCAATGATACAGTGGATAAGAATCTGCCTGACAATGCAGGGGACATGGGTTCTAACCCTGGTTCAGGAAGATCCCACAAGTACAAGCAACTAAGCCTGTGCACAACTACTGAGCCTGTGCTTTAGAACCTGGGAGCCACAACTCCTGAGCCCATGGCACAATACAGCCCCAAAAATTCATCAAAAAAAACAAAAAAATGTGACCACAGAGTGACACTCTAGAGTCAGTCATTTCTTGCCCCAGGTCTCTTCTTCCCTGACCTCTACCTTATGATAGGACAAGGGAAGGGGGTCACTCACAACGCAGCGAATCAAGCCACTGCCCAGGCTCAACAGGGTTTGCAAATGAAAGTCATCTTCTGTCACAAGTAATAAAAAAAGACATAAGCCTTATAGACAGGAGTTTTGAAATTCTCATCCTCCTCTGTATAACTAAAAAAATCATCTGTATCCAAACAACTGGCCACACCTGGATCGAGCTTACCCCTCTGTTCACCTCGCTCCCTATTTCATCTGGGTCTCGGTGTCTCTTTCTCCCCCTCTGCTCTCCTGCTATTCCTCTCCTATTTCCTCCCTCACACGTGTCCTGCCCCAGGCTGCTGCAATTCGTTTCCCCTCGAAATGCTCTCTCTCCAACCTTCCTGAGTCTTTCAAAAATCCATACCTATGTCTGCCTCTCTCTTCCCCCATTTCGGCTCCCTCTCTGCGCTCCAGATTACTCCCCTTCTCTCGCTGTGACTCTCCCTTCCTCCCCACTCTCTGGCAGGCCATGTGGCTATGCTTCCTTCCAGCCCTTTCCTCCTCTGCTCCTTACCTTTCTCTGCCAGCACCATAAAACCGGCCACCTCAGATTGAGACTTGAACCCTTGTGGCGGAACTCCAACCGGGTGAAAACACAACTCGGGACTCTAACCCAAGAGGCCTGGACTCAAACCCGGCCAAAAC
>NW_024080507.1:0-12489 GCF_014754425.2 Oryx dammah
GCGTTTCTGGAGAAATGGAGGCAATGAGAACCAGAGAGGAAGAGAGACGGTAGATGGCATCTCAACCCTCTTCCACCTCCTGTGTGGATGCTCCACAGCAGAGTCCTGTCTATCCAGGCAAATACAGAAAAGGGTCAGGGTAGACTCAAGAGGAGGAGAGGCTGGGCTGATTTGGGAAGATCAGAGATTGCCTAGGCTCCTTGCTCTTAGTATTCTCCCAGAAGCAGCTCTGACATACAGGTGATTCCCAATTAAAGAGCACAGACACTCCTTCCCAGAGCAGAGAGGGTGTCTCTTGCTTACAGCTGTCTTTCACCACCAGGCATATCGTTCCCCCCTCCTTCCACCTTCCCTTCTCCAGGATGGAGGGTCTACTCAGTGCATTCACGGGGAGGGGCCAGAAGCTCTCTCCTCTCCCATCAGTGCTCTGATGGATGACAGAGTCAAGGAAGGCAGGAGGTCAACCTTCCAGAAACAAGAGTCCTCCTTCAGTGGGTATAAGGAAGGTTCTTGTTCACCCTTTCTGACTTTTTTCCCCCTAGGATCCACTACAAGTACTTGCCCATCAACCACGGATCCACACACCACAGAAGGTAAGCAAGATGGTCTCCTATCTCAGCAAATTTCTGAGAAGACAGAGGGTTCCGGTGTGAGTGTTGGTTTTACCACCTCCCAGTTCTGTGACTTTGGGCTCCTCAATGTCCTTGTCATGTCAGCATTTGAGATCATGGTCTGTATTAGAACCAGAGGGTACATTGTGTTTCTCATTCTCTGGGACTGGGAATTTCTACATTGAACAAAGCAAGACAGGGTGACTTGACCCCATGCTTAAGGGAGCTGCTCACTCTCACTCCACCAGCATCTTTGGGAAGGATGGGGGGCAAGGGGAGAATTTTAGAGTGCACCTTCAATATGTGCTATTCCTCTGCTACTGTTTTATGAACTAAACATTCCACAGTTCAGAAATAGAAATGTTGTGTCTTCTTGAGGAATCCATTCCAGGCATATGTGGATGGAGGGGGAAATATATGGAGGATTAAAGCAGTCCCATTCATGCAAAAGCACCATGCCTTGTAATACGGGCAACAGAGGAAAACTGCATTGATGCCCGGGGGACCTGGTTTCAGACCACTGCTGGTCTTGCATGGCCTCTTTACTTCATCCACTGCCAGCATCTCTCCTGGATGCTTTGGTGCCTCCTGGGAAGTGGAGACCGTACTGATCAGGTTGAGAGCTGCTGACACACTTTGACACAAGGATACAAGAACTCCTGTGTGTAGGGGCAGGGTGTATGCAACAAATAAGCAGACCTTCTTCTATTGGCTTGTTGGCAGAAGGATGGCTTCCTCAAGGTCACTCCAGCCAGCTGCACCTTCTCCTTAGGCTCTCCGTAGCCTTCATCTATACCAGCATCTTCCTCGCTGTTCTTGTCTGTCACTGCTTACCCACAAAGTAAGTATGAAGATCCAAACTCTCACTGGTGTTCTACCCACAATCGTAACTCTGAAGGAGGGAAGCACAGCATATTCTGACCCAGGGGAAGGTGGGCTCATAGCAGAGCATGGTGTTTTCACTTCCTGTAGGTTAAAAACTCATTTCCATTGTTGTAATCCCTGAGGGAATATCTTCCAGAGAACTAAGGAACCCTGTTTTTTTTTTTTATGAAAATATGTGTTAATTTATTCTTAGCTACATCAGGTCTCAGCTGCAACATGGGGGATCCTCATTGCGGTGGTGGGGTGCAGTTGAAGGCTCCAGAGCTTGCGAGCCCAGCAGTTGCAGCACTGAGGATAGTTGCTTCATGGCATGTGGGATCTCAGTTCTCCTACCAGGGGTAGATGCCACGCTCTCTCAACTGGAAGGTTGACTCTTAATCCCTGGGTCGCCAGGGACGTTCCAAGCCCTGTTCTTCCCTTCAACCACAGTCATCTGTTCTTCTCCCCTTTATGATCTTGGGAATCTGCTGATAGGCATTAGAGGATGGTCCATAACGGAAGATGTAGGATGGGCTCTGTGGGTTTGCACAGATTCCTGGGGGAGTCCCTCAGTGGCTGGGCTTATATATGGGACGGTTTTTGGTTTTGTTTTTGTTTTTTTTAATTTAGGGGAGTATACAGACTCAGCAACCTGGGGGCACACACCTGCTTTTTTGGGGTTTGATGTCCCCACCAAAGATATAGAGGTTTGGAAGAATCGCCCCCCACCCCAAAAGCCTTGACTCTCTTCCAATCCCAGATTTTGCAATCACGGAAGGAGAGCCCAAGGAAGACAGAATAGTGAATGGTGAAGTGGATCCTCCTAGCCCAAACCCTTGCCATAGTCCGCGTCCCTCCAATGTGCCCAATGCTCCAGCATTTGAAGATCTAATTTCATTCCATCATTCACATCTCCTTCCTCTCAGGACCCATCAGCAGAGGATGTGATATTCATCCACTTGAACCACAGGACCATCTCTGAGAGACTGTTCACTCCCACTCCCCTGAGTCCCATGCCCCTCTTTGTCGATACCAGTCTCCATGAGGAATTCAATGCAAACCAACACCATGCTGACTGTGACCTGGCCCCATCCTTTGAGCACACAGAGTGTTATCAATTGAAGAGCTACATCTCTTTTTAAAGGGGTTCCTCCGTGGGCACTCCTTCTCCTCCTCCAAAGCAGCCCAGCAGCTCTGAAGTTAAGAGTGGAGTCCAAGAATTATAGGATCGTCTTCAAAAATCCCACCACCTCTTAGTAATCCCCTGGCTATTCTAACACTCTATTTTACCTATCTAACCTTTTGGGAGAAGGTATTCTAATCAATTGCTTATACAGGGTAGGGTACCATGGTCATACTACTTTTTTGAAAATTCCATACAAATTGTGAAATTATTTGTTCTAGCTCTGTGAAAAATAACGCTGGTAGCTTGATAGGGATTGCATTGAATCTGTAGATTGCTTTGGGTAGTATACTCATTTTCACTATATTGATTCTTCCAACCATTAACATGGTATATTTCTCCATCAATTAGTGTCCTCTTTGATTTCTTTCACCAGTGTTTTATAATTTTCTATATATAGATCTTTAGTATCTTTAGGTAGGTATATTCCTAAGTATTTTATTCTTTTCGTTGCATTGGTGAATTGTTTCCTTAATTTCTTTTTCTACTTTCTCAGTATTAGTGTATAGGAATGCAAGGGATTTCTGTGTGTTGATTTAATATCCCGCAACTTCACTATATTCATTGATTAGCTCTAGTAATTTTCTGGTGGAATCTTTGGGGTTTTCTATGTAGAGGATCGTGTCATCTGCAAACAGTGAGAGTTTTACTTCTTATTTTCCAATTTGGTTTACATTTATTTCTTCTTCTACTCTGATTGCTGTGGCCAAAACTTCCCGAACTATGTTGAATAGTAGTGGTGAAAGTGGGCACCATTGTCTTGTTCCTGACTTTAGGGGAAATGCTTTCAATTTTTCACCATTGAGGACAACGTTTGCTGTGGGTTTGTCATATATAGCTTTTATTATGTTGAGGTATGTTCCTTCTATTCCTACTTTCTGGAGAGTTTTATCATAAATGGATGTTGAATTTTGTCGAAGGCTTTCTCTGCATCTATTGAGATAATCATACGGCTTTTATTTTTCAATTTGTTAATGTGGTGAATTACAGTGATTGATTTGTGGATATTGAAGAATCCTTGCATCCCTGGGATAAAGCCCACTTTGTCATGGTGTATGATCTTTTTAATGTGTTATTGGATTCTGATTGCTAGAACTTTGTTAAGGATTTTTGCATCTATGTTCATCAGTGATATTGGCCTGTAGTTTTCTTTTTTTGTGGCATCTTTGTCAGGTTTTGGTATTAGGGTGATGGTAGCCTCAGTGAATGAGTTTGGAAGTTGACCTTCCTCTGCAATTTTCTGGAAGAGTTTGAGCAGATAGGTGTTATCTCTTCTCTAAATTTTTGGTAGAATTCAGGTGTGAAGCCATCTGGACCTGGGCTTTTGTTTGCTGGAAGATTTTTGATAACAGTTTCAATTTCCGAATTGTGATGGGTCTGTTAAGATTTTCTATTTCTTCCTGGTTCAGTTTTGGAAAGTTGTACTTTTCTAAGGATATGTCCATTTCTTCCACGTTGTCCATTTTATTGGCATATAATTGCTGATAGTAGTCTCTTATAATTTCACAATTTGTATGGAAATACAAAAAAAAAAAAAAACTCGAATAGCCAAAGCAATCTTGAGAAAGAAGAATGGAACTGGAGAAATCAACCTGCAGGACTTCAGGTTCTACTACAAAGCCACAGTCATCAAGACAGTATGGTACAGGCACAAAGACAGAAATATAGATCAATGGAACAAAATAGAAAGCCCAGAGATAAATCCACACACCTATGGACACCTTATTTTTGACTAAGGAGGCAAGAATATACAATGGATTAAAGACAATCTCTTTAACAAGTGGTGCTGGGAAAACTGGTCAACCACTTGTAAAAGAATGAAACTAAAACACTTTCGAACACCATACACAAAAATAAACTCAAAATGGATTAAAGATCTAAACGTAAGACCAGAAACTATAAAATTCCTAGAGGAGAACATAGGAAAAACACTCTCTGACATAAATCATAGCAGGATCCTCTATGATCCACCTCACAGAATACTGGAAATTAAAGCAAAAATAAATAATGGGATCTAATTAAAATTAAAAGCTTCTGCACAACAAAGGAAACTATAAGCAAGGTGAAAAGACAGCCTTCTGAATGGGGAAAATAATAGCAAATGAAGCAACTGACAAACAACTAATCTCAAAAATATACAAGCAACTTATGTAGCTCCATTCCGGGAAAATAAATGACCCAATCAAAAAATGGGCCAAAGAACTAAATAGACATTTCTCCAAAGAAGAAATATGATTGGCTAACAAACACATGAAAAGATCCTCAACATCACTCATTATCAGAGAAATGCAAATCAAAACCACAATGAGGTACCATTTCACACCAGTCAGAATGGCAGCAATCCGAATGTCTGCAAGCAATAAGTGCTGGAGAGGGTGTGGAGAAAAAGGAACCCTCTTACACTGTTGGTGGGAATGCAAACTAGTGCAGCCACTATGGAGAACAGTGTGGAGATTCCTTAAAAAACTGGAAATAGAACTGCCTTATGACCCAGCAATCCCACTGCTGGGCATACACAACGAGAAAACCAGAATTGAAAGAGACGTGTACCCCAATGTTCATTGCAGCACTGTTTATAATAGCCAGGACATGGAAACAACCTAGATGTCCATCAGCAGATGAATGTATAAGAAAGCTGTGGTACATATACACAATGGAGTATTACTCAGCTATTGAAAAGAATACATTTGAATAGTTCTAATGAGGTGGATGAAACTGGAACCTATTATACAGAGTGAAGTAAGCCAGAAAGAAAAACACCAATACAGTATACTAATATATATATGGAATTTATAAAGATGGTAATGATGATCCTGTATGCAAGACAGCAAAAGAGACACAGATGTACAAAATTGAATTTTGGACTCTGTGGGAGAGGGAGAGGATAGGATGATTTGGGAGAATAGTATTGAAACATGTATACTGTCAGGTAAGAAACGAATTGCCAGTATGTTTAATACAGGATACAGGATGCTTGGGGCTGGTGCACGGGGATGATCCAGAGAGATGATATCGGGTGGGAGGTGGGAGGGGGGTTCAGGATTGGGAATTCATGTACACCCATGGCTGATTCATGTCAATGTTTTGCAAAATCAATACAGTATTGTAAAGCAAAATAAAGTAAAAATAAAAATTAAAAAAAGAAAATTCCAATAAAACAAGTTGAGTCTTCAAATTATTCAGTTTAAAATAAAAGAAAGCCATTAAAAAAAAAAAACTCTGTTCAGTAATAGTTTACAAGGATGAACTTGTTTACAAGACAGAAACAGACTTGAAGACTTAGGGAAGAAACTTAGAGTTACAGAGGAGAAGGATGGGGGGATAGATTGGAAGTTTAAGATGGACATGTGCACACTGCTATATTTAAAACAAAATGCTTTCCATGAAACAATAATGAAAGCAATGCAAGTTGGCCAAAGAAAGATGAAGTATATTCTGTTTGAGATATCCAGTGTGGTGCCACTTGCCACATGAGGCTGTGCGTGTGCGTGCTAAGGCAATTCAGTCATGTTTGACTCTTTGTGACCCCATGGATGCTGTGTAGCTCACTAGGCTCCTCTGTGCATGGGATTCTCCAGGCAAGTATTCTGGAGTGGGTTGCCATTCCCTTCCCGAGGGGATCTTCTTGACCCAGGGGTCAAACCTTCGTCTCTCATGTCTCTTGCATTGGCAGGCAGATTCTTTACCACTGAGCCATCGAGGAAGTCCCTTGAACCCATTCCCAGCCGTGTGCCCTGAGGGTGCTGGGGTTCCAGGGGTAGAAACAGGACAAGATCCCCCTAGTCTGGATCTGCATTGGCCGATATGGTAGTTATCCCATCACGAGGTACAGACAATGACTCACAAGTATATGAAGTAAAGCATTCAGTTCTTCAGTCACACCCACCACATTTCAAGTGCTCAGTAGCATCATGTGGCCAGGTGCCATGGTGCTGGACAGAGCAGATGTTAAAAAGTCCCATCATCACAGAGAATTCTACGGGACATTCCACTTCAAATCACTGATGGCTGCAGAGAGAACATTTGCCCCAGGGAGGCTTTGCATGTGTTGTGTTAATCCACCGATATTTGCATGTTTTGTCTTTTTTGCTTCTTTTCACCAAAGCCGAAGATTTGAGAATCTTGTGCCTTTTAAGTTATCAACTGGTGGCACAATGTGGCTTGGCTCAACCACGCGGAGGGATGAAGAGGATAACACCATGAGGACCTCGGTGTGAACTGAGCTGGCAAGTGGGGTGAAGATCAAGCTCCACGGAGCTTTAGTTGCTCATTGAACTCTCTGTGTGTGATGTCTCTCCTGGCTTAGACCTAAGCCACCGAAGAACTCTTTTACCAAGAAAGGTCAGGATCGTTTAAAGTGAAGACATTCTGGGGCTCCTGTGATGCTACTGTCACTGTTTCCACTGTTCCACTAATTATCCTTTTTTAAATTTATTTTTTATTTTTGGCCTTTATGTGCAGGGACCAGATGTTATAATCTTCACTTTTCTGAACGTTCACAGTGTAGACATGAACCTCAGTTATCCTCATATATCTTCTTTTTAAAAAATATTGGAATGTTAGCATTTGATGCTGCATTCTGCAGAATCTGAATTCTTCACCCAATTACAGAAGATGGGTTTACCTGGATCATGGGTGTATTTCTCCTGTGTGGCACCAATGCCTGGTACACAGTAGGTGCTCTGCAATAATTTATGAACTGACTGAAGATGAGAAATAAATTTCATTTCTGGAGGGGACTGGGAAAATAAACTTATGAGTCCTAGTTGGAGCCAGACTGTCCAGGCTGACTCAGGACGAGAACCTGGGTCTCACCCTCTATAGCAGGTGGTCAGACTGGGCAGAAAAAGAAAGAGCTGAGACCTCAGGTCTGAACTGAGCTGCCTTCTGAGCCCTGCCTGGAGACATAAGCACCTGGTCCAAGGAGGGGCCAACCCATGTTGCGAGTCCATGGCCTTGGGAACCCCAAGGGTTGGTGGCAGCCCCCCAGGGACTACATCCTGTTTGACCTCTAGGGCCCCATGGTCTCCTCATCTGTACAGGACAGGGGCGGGGTTGGCTGGGCACTCAGAGCTGCAGATATGCCTTCCATCCTCTCTGAGGTTCTCCTCCTCGGCCAGATGTGCAGGGCAGGGAGGGGATTGCAGGAGGGCACGAGAAGCCCACCCTGCCCCCAGTTCACGGGAACCACAGGGCTTGGGCACCTGGAGGGGCCAGGAATCCTGATGGAAACAGGATCAACCCAAGCTTTTGGTGGAGTTAAGCCTGTGGGCCACAAGCCCATGTGCCTAGAGCAGGTGCTCCACAACAAGAGAAGCCATGGCAATGAGAGACCCTGCTCCACAGCAAAGAGCAGCCCCCCTTCCCACACCCAGAGAGAGCCTGTGCACAGCAATGAAGAGCCAGCACAGACATTAACTAGTTAATTAAAACCCTGCAACAACCAGCCACACATTCTCCTCTTATAGTGTGTGTGTGTAAGTGTGAAAGTGTGAGTTCACACGTGGGTATTTAATCTGTATTGTTCTCTCTTCTCCTTAGAATTTTCTTCCCCATGGGCTAGAGTTACTTTATATTCAGTAAACACTGTTGGATCATCCCTCTCATTCCCCCAAAAGCCCGTCTAAGTCAGGTACGATAATTCTTTAGGGCACAAGTTTGCCGTCTCGTTGGTCTACTGGCTTTCCAGATAAAGTCACTATTCCTTTCCTGAAGACCTCATCACTCTGTCCCTTGACAGGCAATGTGAGGTTGGACTCAGAGCACATTCATGAGACTTTAGCAGAGGTGTCGTTCATTTTAGACAAAATCCATAGACATCACTCTCACAATTGATACCTGTGGTTTAAAAGAAGATATGCAGATGGCCAACAGGCATATGAAAAGATGCTCAGCATTGCTAATTAGTAGGAAAGGCATATCGACACTGCAAGGAGGTACCACCTCATACCGATCGGAATGGCCATCATTAGACAGTAGATGAATAACATGCTGGAGAGGGTGTGAAGAGGGAATCCCTCTTACACTGTTGGGGGAGTGGAAACTGGTGCAGCCACTGTGGAAAACAGTATAGCAGTTCCTCAAAAAAAGTAAAAACAGTTTCCATATGATCCAACAATTCCAGTCCTGACCATATATCTGGAAAAAAACTATACCTTGAAAAGATTCGTGCACCTCTTGTTCACAGCAGCAAAACCTACAATAGCCAAGACATAGGAACACCCTAATTGTCCATTGACAGATGAATAGATAAAGAAGATGTATATGCTTATACACACAGAGAATGGAACACCACCCAGACATTTAGAAAATGAAATCATGCCATTTGCAGCAGTATGGATGGACCTGGAGATTAACATATTAATGGAAGTAGACAGAAAGAGAAAGGCAATTTTCATGTGATATCACCCATATGTGGAATCTAAAAGGAACATATCAATGAAACAGTAGAGACTCACAGACATAGAGAACAGGCTTCTGGTTGCCAAGGAAGGAAGGACTGGGAGCTTGGGATGAGCAGATGGAATCTATTTATATATAGGATGGATAAAGAATGAGGTCCTACAGTATGGCACAGGGAATTCTATTCAGTATCTTGCCATAAATCATAATGGAAAAGAATATGTATGTTGTGGTGAATCAATATGCTGTATGACAGAAATGAACTATACTTCAATAATTTTTTTAATTTTTAAAAATGTGTGGTTTAAATATCTGCAGTGAAACATTACATGGCAGTAAAAATGCACAAACTGAAATGACAAAGAATACAAATCAATTCTGAAACATGATATTAAGTAAATAAAAGGACATTTTAAGAAGGATGACTGTACTGTTACTCCATTTCATACATAATGATCAAGAGGAGACCAGATTTATTACTTAGGGAGCATCACTAATGTTAACAACCTCCCCCCAAGTAGAATGGTGTGGATCACTGCCCTTACTGAGGTTCTTTCCTGTCTATGAACAACAGTTGAACTGGGTGTATATCTGCCCTTGGAGTCCTGAAGAGCTGGGCCATTTTGTCCCAGTTTGGAGTTGACTGTTGTGAACACGCCCCTCACTCAAGCATTCTGGAGCTTGGAAGTCTCTACTTGACATATTTTGTGTTCATCTGAGTATCTAGAGGGAAGCTGGTCCGCCTTTTCAGGCAGAACAAGCCCCTCCCCAAAAAACACCACAGTCACCTTTACACACGTTATCTTTATGTACATGTGTGGTCCTTGGATTGGAAAGGGAGGAAGAGAGAGAGACAGAAAGAATGTTGTGTGTGCAAAGTCTCCAGTCATAGTCATGAAATAATTTCAGCTGAAGAAGAGTCAGAGAAAGACAAATATCACATGATATTGTTTACTTGTGACATCTGAAAAAACGAACTTATTTACAAAACAGACCTCCAGAGATTGAACTTAAGGTTACCAAGGGGGATAGTGTCAGGGGAGGTTATATTGTATGTTTGGTACTGACATATACACATGGCTATATTAAAAATGCATGACCACAAGGACCTACTGAATTAAACAGAAAGTTCTACTTAATATTCTGTAACTACCTAAGTGGGAAAATAACTTGAAAAGCAACAGGTGCATGTATATGTATAACTGAATCATTTTGCTGTACACCTGAAACTAACACAGTTAGTTCCTTAATCACATATATTACAATGAAGAATTTTTTCATCATTTCAAAGAGCCATAATATGCCTGTTGGGTCCTCTCATAAGAATGCAGAATCAAAGTCTCTATTAATGAGTCTTTAATTGGCAACCTGCACTGAGCCTGACATATGACGTGGGAACATGCGGTTTCTCTTCTGTGAAGAGATAAGGTTAATGAGATTTATCATGAGCTTGGGAAAAGCATCCTGCATGGTATATACTGAAGCACACTTACTACTTCCTAAAGGCAGCAAGATCTGTTCGAATCCTCTAGGTCTACAGTGTTCAGGGAAACAAATGTGATGCTCGGGTCATGAGGTGTGCTCTGTGATGCGGCTCAGGTCAGACTTCCATCCCTGGCATGAGAAGAGGCTGGCCATCTTCCCATGTGACATGAGCCAGGCTGACTGTACCAACAGCACCACCCGCCTTCCGCATCCGGTGACTCTGTCAGCTTTGCTCAGTTCTGCCTCCTGTCTCACAGAAGGAGAGCCATGAGCCCCACACTCCTCAGCCTCCTGAGTCTCGGTGAGTCTGGAAAGACATGGTGGAAGCGGGTTATGGTGGAAATCCGGGGGTCCTTGCACCACTGACCAGGTTCCCTGCATGAGGGTGCAAAGAGTGTGGGGTCCATCGGTACAAGCCATCTCTGACGGGGTTTTCCTTCTAGGATTCTGTGTGAGTCTGAGGATCTGGGCAGCTGTGGGTGAGTCCTCCCATCACTTATTTCTCTGTTGAGCAGAGCACTTGTGGCTGATGCAGATGACACTGGGGGCTGGGGTGAGACCCCTGTGAGTACAGTGAGAGCCACGTGCCCTGTGGATCCCAGGTCCTACTATTGGCCTTGATACTCATCTTCACTCTCCCCAGAGGTTAGCCCAGCTCTGGATGTTAGATCTGAAGGCACAGTGTGATGTCTGGCAGCTGGGAGCTAGGCTCACTGAGTGCCATTTCAATCATGAGAGGGGTGCAAGAGGCTGCACCCCACAGACCCTCGCCTACAAGCTGGCTCATGGCATCTCCAGCTGGCCCTTAACAACAAGATCTGCAGGATTCCCTCTGGACCTGAGCCCAGGGAAGGGTCTGCTCCTCAGGCAGGGCCACCTGGACCTTGTCACACATTTGATCTAGGTTAGCGAACAAAGGAGCCAGTTCAGGCTTTATTTCCTTCTTTTCAGTCAGGTGGCTTTTTCACTTGTTTCCTGTGTTACTGTAAGTCGCTCAGTCGTGTCTGACTCTTTGTGACCCCACGAACTGTAGCTCACCAGGCTCCTCTGTCCATGGGATTCTCCAGGCAAGAATAATGGACAAGGTTGCCATTTCCTTCTCCAGGGGATCTTAACTACCTGGGGACTGAACCCTGCTCTCCTGCATTGCAGGAAGTTTCTTTACCATTTGAGCTACAACAAATCCAAGAGGAAAGCCCTCTCACTTCTTTTCCATGCATCAATTTTTTTTTTTTTGTGGTGTTTCTTTTGCCTGCATCGTACAGCATGCAGGATCTAAGTTCCATGATTAGGGATTCAACCCGGGCCCTTGGCAGAGAAAGTGCTGAGTCCTAACAACCAGACCACCCAGGAATCCCCAGTGTTTTGTGTTTTGAGAGTTTTCAACATTTTGTCAACCCAAGGAGTTGTTCTTCTCCTGATCAGAATCACTGCTGAGAATCATATTCTTAGAATCTCCGTGATGTCTGTCCTGGGTTGACTGTGTCTCTGTCTGTCCCCAAGCCCCAGGTGTCCTTGAGTATCAGGGGGATGCACTTTAGGGTTGGGGCCTTGGAAGAATTGAAGGGGAAGTGCTCCAACAAGACCAGTAGGGAGAGGGGACCATTCCTATTTTCCTCTCAAAACCTGTGCCTTCTTCTCTCCTAGGTGAACATGACAAGCCCTCTATGTCAGCCTGGCCAAGCCCCATGGTTCCCTTAGGACAGACTGTGACTCTTCAGTGTCACTTCCGTTCTCCACGTAAGAGATTCAGACTGTTCAAAACAGACGGGGCCAGTTTGACTGAGGTTCATGGAAATCATCTCAACAACTTCACACTTGGCCCGGTGACCAGAGAACATGCCGGGTCCTACACATGCTCCGGATTCTCCAGGTCTCTCCCTATGTTGTCCAGACGCAGTGACCCCCTGCAGATTGTGGTCACAGGTAGGAGGGGTCCAGCCC
>NW_024080507.1:12889-25412 GCF_014754425.2 Oryx dammah
GGTTCATGTGGACATTTTTCACACCTTCAGATGTCAGGGGAAGCGCCAAGGTGGGGTGACTCACTGAAGCTCACAAGCTCTTTGCTCCTAGGTGTCTTCACAAAACCCTCCATCTCAGCCCACCCCAGCTCCCCTCATTCACTGCTGTGGTTTGACAAGTTTATCCTGCACCAAGAAAATAGCACAGGGCATTTCCAGAAACGTGGACAGATATTCACTGGTGGGCATGCCACAGCTGACTTCTCCATTGGCCCCGTAACTTTGGCGAGTGGAGGCACCTACAGATGCTATGGCTCAGTCAGCCACTCCCCCTATGAGTGGTCAGCCCCCAGCGACCCCGTGGACATCATCATCACAGGTGAGTGTGGCCAGACCAGTGCCTTCTGCTCTCTGTGTCACAGAAGGTCTTGTGTCTAGTCCAGCATCAGTACTGGGAGAGAATGACAGGCGTCCAGAGACACAAACTCGGGAGAGGGAACAAAGCAGAGAGAGAGGAGGTGTGAACACAGAAGAGTAAAGAGAACAGAGTCCCTGCTGTGTGCTAAGGGGAAGACACAGCCGGTGACAGAGTGAGGAAGTGAGAACGAGAAAGAACGACCAACGGAGAAGAATGTACCACAGCAGGGACCCGGTCAATTCCCCGCTCAGGCAGCCAAAGATGGTTGGTTAAGGGGTTGGTTTCCTGCTTTCATGTCAGAGCTCCCTTCATCAGTCAGGAGCACACTGTGGTACCAGACACTCTGCAGTCCAGCCCCTGGGTGATCGAGATGGAGGTTGACACCCTGACGTTGCTCAAGCTCGCAGTATAATGCATCCTTCTGCACAAAGAGTGGGAAGTGGTCCCTCCAACTCTCCCAGTGAGGAGTCCCTTCCAGCCCCTGGCGGTGGGCATGGCAGTCCTGAATACGCCCTCAAGAATGAGACGGTCAAAGATTGAATGGGATTCTGGAAATTTCCACTCCATAATCTCTTCTTCTGGGTGAATATCATGTTTTCTAATGGTCCCAGCAGTAGTTAGTAAGTTCAATTTATTTCAACAGAACCGCACGTTTGATTTTTTTTAATTTATTTTTTTATTTATGTTTGTTGGAGTCTAGTTGATTTCAGATGTTGTTAATTCCTGTTGTACAACAGAGTGATTCAGTTATTCATAGATATATACTCTTCCTTTAAAAAAGGACATTAAATGACAATCCATTTTAAAAGTTATTAATTTGTTCAAGAGGATTTTAAATGACACTTCTTTTTTAAAATTATTTCTGATTTTTCCCTGGGCCAGGTATCCCTTGCTGTGGGGCTTTCTCTCCTGGCAGTGGGTGGCCTTCTCATTGCAGTGCCTCTCGTTGCACACATCGGGCTTTTGTCCTCTATTTACGACTACAGTTGTTTTGTGCTCTAAGATCAAGGTCTCCTCCTTCTAGGTCTGTCCAGGAAACCCTCTCTCTCAGCCCAGGGGGGCCCCGTGGTGAGGTCAGGGGAGAACGTGACCTTAGTCTGCAGCTCCGAGAGCGCCTTTGACCAGTTCCATCTGCTCAGGGAGGAGGAGGACCTTGGGTGCCCTCTCACTGGAGGGCAGGGCCCCCATGGAACACTCCAGGCAGAGTTCCCTCTGGGTCCTGGGACCCCAGCCCACAGCGGGGTCTACAGGTGCTATGGCTCCTTCAGTCGCTCTCCCTACTCGTGGTCAGAGTCCAGCGACCCACTGTTCCTGTGTGTCACAGGTGAGGAACCTGTTCCTGGTCCATGCTTTGTTCTTCCTGTTCAGTCACTATGTTGTGTCCAACTATTTGCCACCCTTTGGATGCAGCACGACAGACTCCTCTGTCCTTCACTATCTCCTCCTCATGGATCACAGCCTTGTAGTGGTGTAGGGTCTTTCATACCTCAGGGAAGCAATGAGACAGTCATGCAGGGCCACCCAAGAAAGATGGGTTGTAGTGAAGGGTACTGACTAAAGATGGTCCTCTGGAGGAGGAAATGGCAACCCTTCCAGCATTCTTGCATTGAACACCCATGAAGAGTCCCATGCTTTACATTATAGCAAATGAGATTGCACTGGACAAATAGTCCATTTGGGTTTTTCATTAACATCTTATTGTATCATGAGCTCTATCACAAGGGGTCTGTGTTGCAGGGGAACCATAGCATTTCTGGAGAAAGGGAGGCAATGAGAACCAGAGAGGAAGAGAGATGGTAGATGGCATCTCAACCCTCTTCCACCTCCTTACGGATGCTCCACAGCAGAGTACTGTCTATCCAGGCAAATAAAGAAAAGGGTCAGGTTAGACGCAGGAGGAGGAGAGGCTGGGCTGATTTGGGAAGATAAGAGATTGCCTTGGCCCCTTGCTCTTAGTGTTTTCCCAGAAGCAGCTCTGACATACAGATGATTCCCAATTAAGGAGCACAGACACTCGTTCCCGGAGAAGAGAGGATGTCTCCTGCTCACAGCCCTCTTTCACCACCAGGCACATCCTTCCTGCCTCCTTCCACCATCCCTTCTCCAGGATGGAGGATCTACTCAGTGCATTCATGGGGAGGGAACAGAAGCCCTCCCCTCCCCCATCAGTGCTCTGAGGGATGAGAGAGTCAAGGAGAGGCAGGAGGTCAACCTTCCAGAAAGAATAGTCCTCATTCAGTGGGTATGAGGAAGGTACCATTCACCCCTTCTGTCTTTTCTCCCCTAGGATTCACCACAAGTACTTGCCCATCAACCATGGATCCACACACCACAGAAGGTAAGCAAGACCTCCTATCTCAGCAAGTTTCTGAGAAAACAGAGGGTTCCTGTGTGAGTGTTGGCTCTGCCACCTCCCAGCCCTGTGACTTTGGGCTCCTCAAATTCCCTGTCATGTCAGCATTGGAGACCGTCGTTTGCCTAGAACCAGAGGGGGCATTGAGCTTCTCGTGGTATGACTGGGAATTTCTAAATTGAACAAAGTGGGTCAGAGTGACCTAACCCCATAATTAAGGGAGAGGCTCACCCTCCCTCCCCCAGGATCTTTGGGGAAGGATGGCGGGGCAGGTGGAAAATTTTAGGGAGGACCTTCAATAAGTGTTACTCCTCTGTTAGTGTTTTGTGAACTAAGCATCCCACAGGTCAGAAATAAGTGTCATATCTTCTTGAGGACTCCATTGCAGGTCTATGTGGATGGAGGGGAAAATGTATTGTGGATTACAGAGTCACATTCAACCAAAAACACCATGCCTTGTCATACGGGGCAGCAGAGAAAAACTGCATCAGGGCCTGGGGGACCTTGCATCAGATGTCTGCTAGTTTTGCACAGCCTCTTTACTTTATCCACTGCTAGCATCTCCTGGATGCTTTGGTATCTCCTGGGACATGGAGACCATAACCGATCAGGTTGATAGATACTGACAGTTTGATGCAAGAATACAATAAATCCAGTGTGTAGGGACACAGTGTGTGCAACGAATACCCAGAACTTCCTTTTGCTTGTTGGCAGAAACACAGCTTCCTCAGGAACACTCCAGCACATGGTACATTGTCCTTGAGCTCTCCATAGCCTTCACCTCTACCAGCATCTTCCTCGCTGCTATAGTCTGTCACTGGTGTTCTACCCCAAATCGTAAGTCTGAAGAGGCAAGCTCAGCATCATCTGACCCACAGGGAGGTGGGCTGAAAGCAGAGAATGGCATTTTCACTTCCTGTGGGTTAAAAACTGACTTCCATTTTTGTAATCCCTGATGGAACACCTTCCAGAGACCCATGGAACCCTGTTTTTTTTATGAAAATATGTATTGTTTTACTCTTGGCTGCATCAGGTCTTGGCTGCAGCATGGAGAATCCTCATTGTGGAGCTGGAGTGCAGTTCAAGGCTGCAGAGCTCATGGGTTCAACCATTGCATCATTGAGGATAGCTGCTTCAAGGAATGTGGGATCTCAGTTCTCCCACGAGGGACAGAACCCACGCTCCCTGAACTGGAAGGTTGACTCTTAATCCCCAGGCCACCAGGAACATTCCAAGCCCTGTTCTTCCCTTCAACTATAGCCATCCATTTTTCTGTCCTACAGGATCTTGGGACTCTGCTGATATGTAGAAGAGCTTGGTCCAAAACAGAAGATGTAGGATGGGTCCGTGGGTTTGCACAGGCTCCTGAGACAGTCCATGAATGGCTGGGATTGTATATGGAATGTTTTGTTTGGTTTCATTTAGTGGAATAGACAGGTTCAGCAACCTGGGGCACACCCCTGCCTTTTTCTAACTTTGATGTAACTATCAAAGTTACAGAGGTCTGGAATAACTGCATCCACCCTGAAGAGCCTTGACTCTCTTCCATTCACAGATGTTGCCATCATGGAAGGAGAGCCCATGGAAGACAGAACAGTGAATGGCGAGGTGAGTCCTCCAGCCCAAACCTTTGCCATAGTCTGAGTCCCTCCAATGCCCAGTGGCCCAGCCTTTGAAGATCACGTCTCAGTCCATCATTCTCACCTTTCTCCTCTCAGGACTCTGCAGCAGAAGACGTGATATACGCCAACTTGGACCTTGGGACCCTCTCCAAGTGACGGTCCACTTCCGCTCCCCTGAGGCCCATGCACCGCTCTGCCAAACCCATTATCTATGAGGAATTCAACATAAACCAAGACTGTGCCGAGCCCTGACCTGACTCCATGCTCTGAGCACACAGAGTGTTACAAATCGAAGACCTAAATCTCTTGTTAAAGGCGTTCTTCATGGACACTCCTTCTCCTCCAAAGCAGCCCAGCAGCTCTGAGGGGAGGAGTGGAGTCCAAGAATTATAGTATCGTTTTCAAAAATCCCACCACCTCTTAATAATCTCCTGGCTCTTCTAGGACTCAATTGTAACTATTTCACTGCTTGGGGAGATGCTATAATCAATTGCTCATACTAGGTAGCTTATCATGATCACCTTACTTTTTCTAAAATTCTAATAAAGCATAAAAAAAATTGCCAGTTGATTCTTCAAATTATTGAGTTTAAAAAAAAAAAAAAAAACAATAAAAGAAAACCCCTCTTCAGTAACATTTTACAAGGGTAAACTTATTTGCAGGCCGAAACAGACTTGTAGACTTAGAGAAAAAACGTAGAGGTACCAGAGGGGAAGAGTGGTGGGACAGATAGAGGGGAGTTTGGGATTGATGTGTGAACACTGCTATATTTAAAATAAAATGCTTTCCTTGAAAAAATAATAATGCTAGTTGGCAAAATAAAAAGATGTAGTATACTCTGTTTGAGATAGCCAGTGTGGTGCCACTAACCATATGAGGCTGAATACATGCATGCTAAGTCAACTCAGTCATGTCCGGCTCTTGCGACCCATGGACTGTAGCCGCCCAGGCTTCTTTGTGCATGGGATTCTCCAGGCAAGAATGCTGGAATCGGTTTCCATTCCCTTCTCCAAGGGATCTTCTCGGCCCACCGAACCCAGGTCTCTCATGTCTTTTGCAATGGCAGGCAGATTCTGTACCACTGAGCCTCCAGGGAAGCCCCCTCAGCTTTCTAAAAAGAACAAAGTCCTGACTTTTGAGAACATGGATTGACTTGGAGGGCATTATGCTTAGTGAAATATGTCACACACGGAAAGAGAAATGCTGTATGTTTTCACTTATTTGTGGAATCTAAAAATCAAATAGTGATTTCCTTGATGGTCCAGTGACTAATACTCTGGGTTCACAATGCAGGCGGTCCAGGTTCAGTCCCTGGTCAGAGAACTAGATCCCACAAGCTACAACTAAAAAGATACTGCATTCCACAACTCAGATCTGATGCATCCAGATAAACAATAATAAGTATTAAGAAAATAAAAACAGATGAACAAATATAACAAAAGAGAGTCAGACTCACAGATTCAAAGAAGAAACTAGTGGTTACCAGAGGGGAGAGGGGAAAAGGGGGCGCTGTGAGGGGCAGCAAACTACGTAGAGTGGATTAAGAAACATCAACTATCATTTATAAAATAAATAAGTCACAAAGCTATAATGTTCAGCACAGGGAATGTAGTCAATATTTTATAAATTTTGTATTGTGGGAAATCTCTGAAAATACTGAATCACTATGTAATACATCTGTAACTAATATAATATTGTAAGAAACTACACATAAATTTTAAAAAATTGTTACATGTTCAAGGAACTTGGCAGTGCATACATACAGGGAAAAGAAAATACAATATAGGAAAATCTATCAATTAAAAATAAATCATGAAATTATTATTTTTATAAAGACATTTAAAGAGAAAGAGCTGAGACCTCAGGTCTGGGCTGAGATGCCTCCTGAGCCCTGCCTGGAGACATCAGAGCCAGGTCCACAGAGGGGCTGCCCCTTGCTAAGAGTCCACAGTTGTGGGAACCTCGAGGGGTGGTGAACCCCCCCCCCCTCAGGGACCACATCCTGTTTGTCCTCTAGGGCCCCGTGGTCTCATCGGTACAGGGCGGGGGCGGGGACGGCTGGGCCCTTAGAGCTGCAGACATGCCTTCTATCCCCTCTGAGCTTCTCTTCCTTGGCCAGATGTGAAGGGCAGGGAGGGGACCGCAGGAGGGCAGGAGACTCCTACCCAGCCCCCAGCTCATGGGAACCTCAGGGCTCAGACAGCTTGAGGGGTCAGGGATCGTGATGGGGAGAGAATCAGCCCAAGCTTTCAGTGGCAAATCTCTCACTTGCAGGGCTGAGTCTGGGCCAGAGGCCCCCGAACCCTGCAGGTGGGTCCTCCTGGGTCTCCTGGGTCTCCTGTGTCTCCTGGGACCCATATCTCACTTGAGTCCCTGGAAGTTGGTAGGGGGCGAGGTGGGAGACCTGAGATTCTAGTGTGATGCTGATGAAACCTGGAAGGGCTCCTGAGATGAGCTGGGGATTGAGGTGTGGGGAGGTCCTGGGACTCCGCCTCTGACTTCCTTCCAGGGACCTTCCACAAACTCACCATCTGGGCTGAGACTCTTTTGGGCAGCTCAGGGTGCCCATGTGAATATACCATATGCAGGGTTGGAATGTGAGAGTGAGTACACAGACCATCAGGGAGTATGCTGCAGTGGCCTGCACTATTTAGAGAAGGAAATGGCTCTGCATTCCAGTATTCTTGCCTGGAAAATCCCATGAACATTGGAGCCTGCCAGCCTACAGTGCCTAGGGTTGCAAAGAGTAGGACACGATGGAGTCGGACACGACTGAGTGATTTCATTTTCTTTCATTTTGTTTTAAAATTTATTTCACTGATTCCATTTTTTAATCTCCTAATATATATATTTTATTGAATGTAGTTGACTTACAATGTTTCAGGTGCACAGCAAGGTGATTTTCAGTTATACAAACACGCATACATTACTTTTCAGATTATTTTCCATTTTAGGTTATTACAAGATATTGACTATAGTTCCCGTGCTATACAGTAAATCTTTGCTGCTTGTTGCATATCTTTACTTTTTATTAGAAATCTAGAATTGTATTCGTTTTTAAATTTATGGTATATTTCACTTCAGTGTTATGCTACACTGAGAGTGAAAGCATGATGACAAAATCCTACCATGTCCATGATAAAAGTAAATGGAAAACAGTGGCAATGTTAATTGTGAGAGGAAATATTGAATCGCTTTAAGTTACTGGTGGGCATTCCTGGTGACTCAGATGATAAAGAATCTGCCTGCAATGCAGGAGACCTGAGTCGATCCCTCGGTTGGAAAAATCTCCTGGAGAAGGAATTGGCAACCCACCCCAGCCTTCTTCCCTGGAGAACCCCCAAGGACAGAGGAGTCTGGTGGGTTGCAGCCCATGGGATCGCAAAGAGTCAGACACGACTGAGGGCCTAAACTATTCTCAAGGCTCTGAACACTTTCCCACTTGTATAGAGAAAAAGTGTCAGAACAGACAGAACCTTGATTTGTTAGGGGCTTAAAGGGACTTTATGACCAGACCTGCATGGACAGCTTCGAGAACAAAGGATTCCAGAATTAAAAGATTTCCACAGTGGAGGGGACGTAAATATAGCTATGGCTGATCCATCTTGATGTATGGCAGAAACTAACAATATTGTTGCTGCTAAGTCGCTTCAGTCATGTCTGACTCTGTGCGACCCCAGAGACGGCAGCCCACCAGGCTCCGCCATCCCTGGGATTCTCCAGGCAAGAACACTGGAGTGGGTTGCCATTTCCTTCTCCAAAACAATATTGTATTGTCCTTAAACTAAAATAAATAAATTAAGGGGGAAAAAATAGCTTGCAACAGGAGTTCCCTGGTGGTCCAGTGGTTGGGAAATACCTGCCAATGTAGGGGACATGGGCCCCGAACCCAGGACCAGGAAGATTCCACATACCTCGGGGTAGTTAAGCCCATGGGCCACAAGCCCATGTGCCTAGAGCGGGTGCTCCACAACAAGAGAAGCCACGGCAATGAGAGACCCTGCACCACAGCAAAGAGCAGTCCCTTCCCACACCTAGAGAAAGCTTGTGCACAGTGACGAAGAGCCAGCATGCCCATTAATTAGTTAATTAAAACCCTGCAACAACCAGCTACACCTCCTCCTCTTTTAGTGTGTGGGTGTAAGTGTGAAAGTGTGAGTTCACACATGGGTATTTAATCTGTATTGTTCTCTCTTCTCCTTGGAATTTTCTTCCCTGTGGGCTAGGATTATTTTACATTCAGTAAACACTGTTTGACTATCCCTCTCACTCCTCCAAAAGCCCATCTAACTCAAGTAAGATGATTCTTTGGGGCAAAAGTTCATGAGCTCGTTGGTCTGCTGGCTTTCCAAATAAAGTCACTATTCCTTTCCTGAAGAACTCATCACTCTGTCCCTTGACAGACAATGTGAGGTTGAACTCAGAGCACATTCATGAGACATTAGCAGAGGTGTTGTTCATTTTAGACAAAATCCATAGACGTCAGTCTCACAGTTGATATCTGTGGTTTAAAAGAAGATACGCAGATGGCCAACAGGCATATGAAAAGATGCTCAGCGTTGCTAATTAGTAGAGAAAGGCAAATTGACACTGCAAGGAGGTACCACCTCATACCGATCAGAATGGCCATCATTAGACAGTTGATAAATAACATGCTGGAGAGGGTGTGGAGAAGAGGGAAATCCTCTTACACTGTTGGGAGAGTGTAAACTGGTGCAGCCACTGTGGAAAACAGTATGCAAGTTCCTCAAAATAAGTAAAAACAGTTTCCATATGATCTAACAATTCCAGTCCTGAGCATATACCTGGAAAAAAATTTACCTTGAAAAGATTGATGTACCCCTATGTTCATAGCAGCAAAACTTACAATAGCCAAGACATGGGAACAGCCTAATTTCCACCGAGAGATGAATGGATAAAGAAGATGTATATGCTTATACACACAGAGAATGAACACCACTCAGACATTTAAAGAATGAAATCATGCCGTTTGCGGCAGCATGGATGGACCTGGAGATTAACATATTAATGGAAGCAGACAGAAAGAGAAAGACAATTTTTCTGTGATATCACCCGTATGTGGAATCTAAAAGGATCATATCAATGAAACAGCAAGAGACTCACAAACATACAGAACAAGCTTGTGTTTGCCAAGGAGGGATGTCTGGAGGCTTGGGATGAGCAGATGAAATTTATTCATACATAGAATGGATAAAGAATGAGGTCCTACAGTATGGCACAGGGAATTCTATTCAGTATCTTGCCATAAATCATAATGGAAAAGAAGATATATGTCAAGCTGAATCAATTTGCTGTATGGCAGAAATGAACTATACTTCAATACATTTTTTAATTTTTAAAAATTTGTGGTTTAAATATCTGCAATGAAACACTACATGCCAGAAAAAATGCACAAACTGAAATGACAATACAGATCAATTCTGAAACATGATATTAAGTAAATAAAAGGACATTTTAAGAAGGGTGACTGTACTGCTACTCCATTACATACATAATGATCAAGAGGAGACCAGATTTATTACTTAGGGAGCATCACTAATGTTAACGACCCCCACCCTCAGCCCAATGGTGTGGAATTACAGCCCTTACTGAGGTTCGTTCCTGTCTATGAAGAACAGTTGAACTGGGTATATGTCTGCCCTTGACCTCCTGAAACAGCTGGGCCATTTTGTCCCAGTTGTGAGTTGATTGTTGTGGACACACGCCTCACTCAAGCATTCTGGAGCTTGGAAGTCTCTACTTGACATATTTTGTGTTCATCTGAGAATCCCAGGGATGGGGGAGCCTGGTGGCTGCCGTCTACTGGATTGCAGAGTCAGACACAACTGAAGCCACTTAGCAGCAGCAGTAGAGTATCTAGAAAGCAATGTGGTCCATTTTTTCAGGCAGTACAAATTCCCCTCCCAAAAAACACCACAGTCACCTTTGCACATGTTATCTTTGTGTACATGTGTGGTCCATGGATTGGAAAGGGAGGAAGAGAGAGACAGAGAGTGTTGTGTCTGCAAAGTTTCCACTCACAGTCACGAAATAATTTCAGATGAAGAAGAGACAGAGAAAGACAAATATCACATGATATTGCTTATTTGTGACATTGAAGAAAATGAACTTATTTACAAAACAGACTCACAGAGAAGGAACTTACGGTTACTAGGAGGGATATGTCAGGGGGAGGTTATATTGTAAGTTTGGTACTGACATATACACACGGCTATATTAAAAATGCATGACCACAGGGACCTACTGTGTGAAACAGAGAGTTCTACCTAATATTCTGTAACTACCTAAGTGGGAAAAGAACGTGAAAAGCAGCAGATGCATGTATATGTGTAACTGAGTCACTTTGCTGTACACCTGAAACTAACACAGTTAGTTCCTTAATCACATATATTACAATGCAGAATTTTTTCATATTTTCAAAGAGCCATAATATGCATGTCTGGTCCTCTCATAAGAATGCAGAATCAAAGTCTCTATTAATGAATCTTTAATTGGCAACCTGCACTGAGCCTGATATATGATGTGGGAACATGTGGTTTCTCTTCTGTGAAGAGTTAAGGTTATTGAGATTTATCATGAGCGTGGGAAAAGCATCCTGCATGGTATATTCTGAATCACAGTTACTACTTCCTAAAGGCAGCAAGATCTGTTGGAATCCTCTTAGGTTTACAGTGTTTAGGGAAACAAAATGGACGGTCGGGTCATGAGGCATGCTCCGTGATGTGGCTCAGATCAGACTTCCATCCCTGGCTTTGAGAAGAGCCTGGCCATCTTCCCATGTGACGTGAACCCGCCTGACTGTTCCAACAGCACCAACCGTCTTCCGCATCCTGTGACTCTGTCAGCTTTGCTCAGTTCTGCCTCCACAGAGCCATGTGCCCCACACTCCTCAGCCTCCTGAGTCTCGGTGAGTCCAGAAAGACACGGTTGGAGAGGGTTATGGTGGAAATTAGGCAGTCTTTACACCACTGACCAGGTTCCCTGCATGAGGGTGCAAAGAGTGTGGGGTCCATCGGGACAAGCCATCTCTGACATGGTTTTCTTCTAGGATTCTGTGTGAGTCTGAGGATCTGGGCAGCCGTGGGTGAGTCCTCCCCATCCTTTATTTCTCTGTTGAGCAGAGCAGTTGCGGCTGATGCAGATGACACTGGGGGCTGGGGTGAGACCCGTGTCAGTACAGTGAGAGCCGCATGCCCTGTGGATTGCAGTTCTTCCTATTGGCCTTGATACTCATCTTCACTCTCCCCAGAGGTTAGCCCAGCTCTGGACTCTGGACCTGAAGCCACAGTATGAAGTCTGGGAGCTGGGAGATAGGCCCACTGAGTGCATTTCAATCATGAGAGGGGAGTAAGGGGCTACAGCCCATACACTCTCGCCTACCAGGTGGCTCATGGCATCTCCAGCTGGCCCTTAACAATAGGATCTGCAGAAAGCCCACTGGACCTGAACCCAGGGAAGGGTCTGCTCATCAGGCAGGGCCACCTGGACCTTGTCACACATTTGATGTTGGTTAGCTAACAAAGGAGCCAGCTTCAAGCTTTATTTCCTTCTTTTCAGTCAAGTGGCTTTTTCACTTGTTACCTCTGTTACTGTTAGTCGCTCACTCGTGTCCGGCTCTTTGTGACCCCACGAACTGTAGCTCACCAGGCTCCTCTGTCCATGGGATTCTCCAGGCAAGAATACTGGACGGGGTTGCCATTTCCTTCTCCAGGGGATCTTCCCTCCCTGGGGACTGAACCCTGCTCTCCTGCATTGCAGGAAGTTTCTTTACTGTGTGAGCTACAACAAATCCAACAGGAAAGCCCTCTCATTTCTTTTCCATGCATCAGTTTTTTTGTGTGTGTGTGGTGTTTCTTTTGCCTGCATCGTACAGCATGCAGGATCTCAGTTCCATGATTAGGGATTCAACCCGGGCCCTTGGCAGAGAAAGTGCTGAGTCCTAACGACCAGACCACCCAGGAATCCCCAGTGTTTCATGTTTTGAGAGGGTTTTCAACATTTTGTCAACCCAAGGAGTTGCTCTTCTCCTGATAAGAATCACTGCTGAGAATCATATTCTTAGAATCTCCGTGATGTCTGTTCTGGGTTGACTGTGTCTCTGTCTGTCCCCAAGCCCCAGGTGTCCTTGAG
>NW_024080508.1:0-16867 GCF_014754425.2 Oryx dammah
AGGGTCTTGGGTCAAGCGCAGGGCTCCCCACCCCGGGGCGTCTGGGCACTGTGGGGGGCCGGGCGGCTCCCTGCGGGCACAGTCCAGGTCCTTTCCACACGAGGCGGGGCCACATCCCCTCACGGGTGTGAGGGGCGCTCTCCCGCGTTTCCGCAGAAACCCTGGACAGAGCCCTGGGCGGGACAGATGGCTGGGAAGGTGCGTGGGTCTTGAACAGGACGCCCTTCCCCTCTGCTGTTTAGAGCGGAGGACACTAAGGGGGCCTTGGTCAGAGTCGCAGCTCCCCCAGGATGTGCCAGGGGGGCTGAGGGTCTGCACGGGGCTTGGGGGTGGGCTGAGGGCTGCGTGGAGGTGACATGGATTGGACCTTCTTCCGGAGGGATTGTCCTCGAGCAGCTGGGTCTCAGCTCTGGTTTGGAGTCCCTGTGCTTGGCAGCTATGCTGTGAGGGATCATGCTGTACTAACCATCCGTAAGGGTAGAGCCTTTAGGTGCAAGCTGCAGATAAGGAGAAACTCAATAAGCCTGAAATTACCCCTGAGCTGTTTTGCCAAAGTTCTTAACTGGTACTAGTCCCTGGTCAGAGTATAATATGTATTGACTACTAATGTGGCTTTGTGACCATGGGTTCCAGGAATTTCAGGGCAGTTTGCACTACAATGTCAGCATGATTTTACTGCTTTTACATAGAGAATAAATTCACATAACATAAAATTTGCCAAAGTGTACAAGTCAATGGTTTCTGGTATAATCACAATATTATATAACCATCACCAGTATCTAATTCCAGAACACTTTCATCACTCTAGAAAGAAACCCCATGTCTCCCAATTTCCCCCTCCCTCCAGCCCCTACTCTCTGTCTCTGTGGATTTTCCTATTTTGTACATTTCATATATATGTAGAATCACACTATGTAGCCTTTGTGGCTGGCTTCTTTTACTTAGGAAAACACTTTCAATATGCCTTCGTGTTTGCAGTATGTGTCAGTACTTTATTCTTTTTATGACTAAGTAACATTCCATTTACAGATATACCACATTTCGGTTATCCATTTACCAACTGATGGACATTTGTTCCCTCTTTTTCGTTGTTATGAATAACACTGCTATGAACATTCATGTACAGGCACACCTCATAGATAGTATGGGTTTGGTTCCAGATCACTGCAATAAAGCTAATATCCCAATAAAGGGAGTCACGTGAGGTTTCCCAAGGCATATGAAAGTCATATTGACACTATACTATAGGCTCTCAAGTGTGTAATAGTATTATGTAAAAAAAATGTACCTACCTTTAATAAAAAATATTTTATTGCTAAAAAATGCCAACCATCATCTGAGCCTTCAGCGAGTTATAATCTTTTCACAATGGTAATGTCAAAGGTCACTGATCACAGGTTACCATAACGACTTTAATAATAATGAAAAAGTTTGAACTATTTTGAGAATTACCAAAGTGTGACTGAGAGACATGAAGTGAGTAAGTGCTGTTGGAAAAATAGTGCCAGTAGAATTGCTGGACGCAGGGTAGCCACAAACCTTCAATTTGCAAAAAAAAAAAAATAGTATCTACAAAGAGTAATAAAGTGAACTACAATGAAGTGAGGTGTGTCTGCACAAGTTTTGATGTGAACTTATGTTTTCCACTTTCTTGGATATATACCTAGGAGTGGAATTACTTAGTCATATGGCAACTCTGTATTTAACTTTTTAAAGGATTTGCCAAACTGTTTTCCAAAGTGACTGCACTATTTTACATTCTCACCACTATGCCTGAGGTTTCCCATTTCTCCAGATCCTTTCCATTACTTTTTCCCATTGTTTTTTGTTTGTCTTAAAATTATATCCATCTTAGTGGCTGTGAAGTAGTACCTCCTGAGTCTGGTTGTCATTTCCCTAGTGAATACTGATGTTGAATATTTTTTTCTTCGCTTATTGGTCGTTTGTAGGTCTTCTTTAGATAATTTTTTTTTCAGACCCTTTGACCATTTTAAAACTGAGTTATTTGGGGACTTCCCTGATGGTCTAGCAGTTAAGACTGTGCTTCCAATGCGGGGGGCACAGGTTAAATTCCTGGTGGGGGAACTGGGATCCCACATGCCATGTGGCCAAAAATAAACAAACAAAAAAACTCAGAAAGAAATAAAACTGGGTTATTTGTCTTCTTATTGTTGCATCGTAAGAGTTCTTTGTATATTCTGGATACTCAAGCACTTGTTTTTCACAGTATTGAGATTAATGATTTGCACCTGGTCTTGACATCACACTCCTTCTTCCGGCCCAGGGCTCTAGGGTTGAACTTCTGCGGTCCTGGACCTGAGAGAGAAAGTGTCCTGCCATGGCCCTTACAAAAGATACTTGGAGCTTGCTGCTGGCCTGGCTACTCTCCTTTCAAACAGCCTTTGCCTGTGATGTGTAGCCCCACTTTCTAGCTCTGTTGCACCCTTCTCCTGTAATAAACCATACAATTGTAAGAATTGTCATGGTGGGTCCTCTGGGTCTTTTTCAGCAGCCCAACTAGGTTTAACTACTGGGACTGTCAAGAAGGGGAGTTGTGGCTGCTTGTTGCCTGGAGATTTTTGAAAGCAGTTGGACTGTAGAGCTAAGCCACACCAGCATGGTAGGAAAGAACTGAAATGTGCCACCTAGACAGGAGACATCTAGACATGAGAGAGGCCCAAAGGCTGTCTGATTTCAAAGCCCACGCTTTTCATCACTTGTCTGTACGCCTTTCTGTCTCTTTGTTAGGGATTTCTGTCACAAAGGGAGTCTTCCTGTTTCATAACCTTGTCTCTCTTCTCAGAACTGATACTCAGAATATTTTTTCCTTCTTCCCTCTGTCCTCACCTCCCTCTCCTGTTCCCTGCTGCTGCTGCTGCTAAGTCGCTTCAGTCATGTCCGACTCTGTGCGACCCCATAGATGGCAGCCCACCAGGCTCCCCCATCCCTAGGATTCTCCAGGCAAGAACACTGGAGTGGGTTGCCATTTCCTTTTCCAATGCATGAAAGTGAAAAGTGAAAGGGAAGTTGCTCAGTTGTTTCGGACTATCCTTATTCCTTTCCCCTTCCCTTCTTCCTTCTTTCTCTTCCCTGCTTCTTTCTGTTTTTCATTTATGTTCCTCCCTTCTTCCTTTACTCTTTTGTTTTTATTTTCCTTCCTTCCCTTCTCCCTTCTATCTCTCCCTCCCCTCTCCCTCTTCTTTCATCCTTCCTCTTTCTCTCTCCCTCCCTTCCTCCTTCCTTCTGTCTGTCCCTCCTGCCCTCCTCATCTACTGTTGGGTTTCTCCCATTGTCTGTTCCGTCATCTTGCAGTCCTGGGTCAAAACTTTGCTTAACCTTCTACTTCACAATATCTTGGAAAAACTGGACCCAGAGTTTCATCTTAACCTCCTGCCAGAAGCATAGCTGGAAAAGCATGGAGAATGCTCCCTAGCCCACCTCACAAGTACCTGACAGACAGGGTGAGATAGCACACTGAGAGCCTTGCCCATGAGAGGAAAATGATGGATATTTTCCATGGATCTCCTTACAGCCCACCCCCCAAATCCATGCTCCACTTTTTTCTACTGTGCCCTGTGCCCCAGGAGGCTACCCCTTCCATAGTCTGTATTACATGAGCTCCCTTGCCCTCTGGCTTCTGGTTAGGTTTGGCCAATGGCAAGCACTGATGTGAGATTAGAGGGTGAGAAGAGAGAGAAGTTAAGGTATTTATTCTCTCTGTCCCCTTCTTGCCCAGCCCTGGTTGTAGAAAGGTACGTTCCTCAATGGCCCACAACTGCTCCCAGGCAGCCTTCTTGTTTTACTCCATCTCTCACCGGGCTCTAGTTGTGCCTCCCTCTCTTTGCCTCTTCTGCTTGAGGGGTGATAATGACTTCCTTCTGAGGCTTCTCCAGCACACTTTAGCATCCCTTATTGCTTCCCTTATTCTTGCCCACATCTTCAGTCAAGTCACCTCAGATAAATCCTTTGAGTGTGTCATCTATTTTGTTGTTGCTGTTTAGTTTTGGGGGGCTTTTCATTTTGTTTGGGGTTTTTAGTTGTTTTTCAGGGGAATGTGTTTTGTTTTGTTTCTCAAGGGGTTTGTTTTGGCTTTTTGTTTTGTTTGGGGGGGGGGCTTTGTTCTTTGTTTTCTTTTTAGGCTGTGCCCTGTGGCATGCAGGATCTTAGTTCCCCAACCAAGGATCGAACCTGCACCCTCTGCAGTGGAAGCACAGAGTCTTAACCACTGGACTGCCAGGGAAGTCCCTGTCTGCTTTTTTTTATTCTAGGACAAGAAATTCCTTGCCTGGCAATGAATTCAATCTGCCCTAGAATGGGGGCCAGGACAGTGCCATTTGCATTGAGCCTGGGGCTTTCCTCCCCATTAAGTGACAGTACATCAGAGCCATGGACTTGGGTCCTAGAAAAATAGACTAATACAGATCTGAAGTAAGGGTGCAAAAGACATTTATTTGGTCTTACAAGGCTCTTGGGATTTTTGTGAAAAAGGGAGGTAAGAAGGCCAGGCTTCACTAGGACTACCAGGCCTACCCCAAGGAGGATGGTACAGAATCACTTCTACTCCTGCTTACCCCTGGCACACTGGCTGGTCTACAGGGTCAGAGGTGCTCTGAAACACACAGTTCATGGCAATAAGCAATCATATCTGAAACAGAGAGAGTGAGTCACTTTAGTCCTTTGTAGGGCAGTGAGAATACTGGGTGTTTCCTTTGCTTGCATTGTTCCCAAGTCAACTATTTGGCATCCTTCATGATCTCCTGGAATGTCAGTAATCATCTAAGAAAATGACTATTGTGGGTCTCCTGGTCCATGTTAATTGTTCCCATGGCCAGAATTCAACCATGTCTGGGCATGTCTTTTCATAACCTGGAGGGGCAGGCAACACAAAGATATTTTTTTTGCATCAGTATCGAATTGCTCAGGGCACCTGTGTAAAGGAGGTTTGCATGGGCACCTGGGGAGACATAAAAATAAAGAAGATGGTACCCAGAAGATGCTGGGATGTTGATTCCCTTGCCCAGCCTCAGAGACAAATGTTTGAGCCCTATATGGAGAAAAGCTAATGGCATAAGCTGGTGGATCTGGTTCCCAGCAGAGATGTAATAATGTGGGAGGGGAGCACTACCCTGACACCTGATCATTTGCACCTTCAGTGATATAAGGAGCCTATACTCAACACAGATGTTCTGTGTGATGAAAATTATGAAAAACTTGGAAGTAAGGCAAAAGCATGTCCTTTCCATGTCACAGTCTAACAGGCTACCCAAAGATTATTTGTCTAGAGGAATATGTTTTGTTTGACTTACTATTTACTATTGATTACAGCCAAGTCTCTCTGAAGTCTCTGTTAACTTGCAGACTGTTTGTAGAGATGCAAATGCTTCTGTCAAATAGAAATGATGGCCTCCAAGCTAACAGTTGTATTTCCCTATAGGACATTAAACAGTATTGTATTGAAATCAAACTTCATAGTTTTACTTTAGAATTATTTCTTTGAGTGCCTATATGCACTTTCTTTCAAGTTCTCCTTTGTTTATTTATTTGTTGTACTGGGTCATCATTACTGTGCAGTGGCTTCTCTTGGTACAAAGCGTGGGCTCTAGGGTGTAGAGGCTTCAGTAGTTGTGGCGTATGGGCTTGGTTGCCCCAGCATGTGGGATCTTCACAGACCAGGGATTGAACCCATTTCCTCTGCATTGGCAAGTGAATTTTAGCCACTGGACCACCAGAGACGTCAAAATTCTCCTTTGAACCAACTTAACATACTGCTGTCTCCTCATTAATGAATTAAATATTTATAGGGGCTTATTCTATATTTTGTATGTCACATATTTTTAAACATTTGTATTAGAGTTTAGCTGCTTTACAATGTTGCATTAGTTTCTGCTGTACAGCAACATGAATCAGTTATATGTATACATATATCTGCTCTTTTTTTTTAGATTTCCTTCCCATATAGGTCACCACAGAGCACTGAGTAGAGCTCTCTGTGCTATACAGTAGGTTCTCCTTGTCACATTTTCAGTTTTCTAAAAATTATACTTTGGCAGTGGACACGTAGCTATGGCAAAGGTGAAACACTCTTTAGGTGTTTAATTGAACAGTGGATATAAATGAGAGGGCTGAGGCAAGTGAGGAGGATGGTGGGTGCCATAAGGTAACAACAGCTGAAAGATAGGTTCATGAGGATGTTAAAAATATCCCCTGGGGACTCCCAGACATGACTTGGTGAAACAAACATTTTACCTAAAGTTCCTGATTTCATCTTGATTGTGAAGGCAGAAGGAACTCAGAAAAGGGAAGCTGTCCAAGTTTCACTGAGACATTATTTCAAAACCTTTTCATGGAAACTTCTAATTGGATATCCTTTGGCCAACTCGAACTCACGTCTAAAACTGTACTTCCTTTTCCACTCAAACTTATTTCTACCATTTTCCCCAGTTCTTGAATGGCAACTCTTCTCACCCAGTCCTTCAAGCCTGAAACTGAAAAGTCATCCTGGACTTCTCTAGACTCTACATATAATCAATATGGTCAACGTAAATAAAAAGGTAAACAGAGACAGCCTCAATTTACCAGAAATTTAGTTTATTTGGGAATAGCAGAGAAATTTCAATTCAAGAAATGCAAGCTGTATCAAGCTACAGGTGAGTCCCTTGAGGGTTTAGGGTGGGCTCCATTTATGGGCAAGGAGTGCAAAGAGGAGGATGTCCAGCCAGAGCCCAAGCAGCAAGTTCACTGGCTTGAGGATGGGGAGAGATGTACGTTGGTCAGGAGATAAGTCTCTGTCCTCTGGAAGTCAGGCATTTATGGGAAATCAGTCTCTCGGTTAAGTTCCATTCTTCTGAGGACACATGCCTGAGATTCTCTATTTCCAATCCTCCGGTTCCATTTCAGGTTGAAACCCTCTCACAGTACCCAAGTCTTAACTAATTCTATCTCATAAACATTTTCCCCTTCCTGCTACTGTTTTGTTAATTCAGTTCTTTATCGCCTCTCGCTTGATTAGCCTCCTCACCTGACATAGGTTTCACCTTTCTTATCACTCATCCTGCCAGTCTAGTTTATACAATGTTGCCAGTTTCACCTCATTAAAAAATATTATAATCATGTTACTCCTCTGATTAAAACCCTTCAAGGGGCGGGGGGGGGGGGACGCCTTCAAGGGAAGCCAGTGTAGAAGTGGAGTTGATGGAATTTGATAACCAAGTGAGTCAAGCAATCCAGGATGTGAAAAGACTCTTCAACGTTTTTACTGCCTATAGGGTAAAGTCCAGTCTAGGCTCATAACACTAAGGCGATTTACACCTGCTCTCAACTTACTTTATCAGTCTCATCTTCAGGCCCTCCCTAACAAATACCTTATACTATGATTATATCGCACTTCTCACCATGCTCTTCATGCTTCCTAGTCTTTCTGGCCACTGTTCCCTTTGTCCCAAATGACCTCATCTCTCTTCTCTGCTACATAATTCCCATTCACCTGTCAAACTCCTCCAGGTGGAACTCACTGGTGTCTCCTTAAGTTTGGCACTATAGATGCCTTAATCCTGACACTGGTAGCCCTTGACCAGCTTACCAGCCAACTGGTGGTCACAACTCAATGTCCTCCTCCACCATGTGACAACGAAAGGCAATATCTGACCCTAGACAGGCTCCTGTATTGGGGTGGGGTAAGGCAATACTTAAAGGACATTATTAGGTCAACTGCTAAAACTGGAATATGGGATGATAGATTAAAGTGTTGTATCATGGAAATTCTCTTATGGTCCAATGGTTAGGATTCTGCCTGCCATTGCAGAGGGCAAGGGTCCAACCCCTGGTCAGAGAGCTAAGATCTCACAAGCTGTGTGGAGTGGCCAAAAATAATAAAGTGTTGTATTAATGTAAATTTCTGAAGTTGATAATTGGATTGTGGTTAAAGTAAGAGAATATTACCATACTCTTCAGAAATATGCACTGAAGTATTTAGGGGTGAAGGGCAATGATATATAATTCTCCCCAACAGTTCAGGAGAAAAGATAGAGAGATAGGTAGATCATACAAATGATAAAGCACATGGGGTAAAAAGTTAACAAGTGAATCTGGGGTAAAGATGCTCAAGGAGGTCATCAGGAGGAAATGACTGTCAGTTGACCCTGGGGTTGGACGAGCAATGGGAGGCTTCTTATCCCCTCCCCTGCTTGCTTGGAATGTACATTCTGCCCACTGCTCCCATGCTGCTGCTGCTAAGTTGCTTCAGTCGTGTCCGACTCTGTGCGACCCCATGGACGGCAGCCCACCAGGCTCCCCCGTCCCTGGGATTCTTCAGGCAAGAACACTGGAGTGGGTTGCCATTGCCTTCTCCAATGCATGAAAGTGAAAAGTGAAAGTGAAGTCACTCAGTCATCTCCAACTCTTAGTGACCCCATGGACTGCAGCCCACCAGGCTCCTCCATCCATGGGATTTTCCAGGCAGGAGTACTGGAGTAGGGTGCCATTGCCTTCTCCAAGTGCTCCCATAGCCAGAGGCGATTCAAGGCCAGAGCTCTGAAAGAGTGAGGTATTGAGACCACCTGGACTGAATAAGTGACTGAGCCCAGTTTGGGCCTCTGTGTAAACTTTTAAGATTCTGGCAGGTGGGTGTGGAGATGGGTTTGTTTTGGGACCATCCAAGATGAGCCTCCTATGTAAGTTTCCTAACTTATAAAACCTCCTCCTACCAGTCTGGGGTGGTCTGCCTCTTTGGTCTCTCCTTGCTTCTGAGGACAAGGCGCCAATCTCAGATTTCACCTGGGGAGCTCCAGAGGTTTTGAACCAACAAAAGGGTTTATAACTGTTCTTTAAACTATTCCTTTAAAAAAAATGTATTGGCATCTAGTTGCTTTGCAGGACTTCACCAATAATGAATCCACCAGCAGTGCAGGAGATGTGGATTCCATCCCTGGGTTGGGAAGATCCCTTGGAGGAGGGCGTGGCAACCCACTCCAGTATTCTTGCCTGGAGAATCCCCATGGACAGAGGAGCCTGGTGGGCTACAGTCCATGGGGTCACAAAGAGTCAAACACGGCTGAAGGAACTGAGCATGCACGTGTGCACAGTTGTTTAACAATGTTGTGTTAGTTTCTGCTGTACAGCAAAGTGAACCAGTTATACATATATCCCTTCATTTCTAGATTTCCTCCCCATTTAAGTGACCACAGAGCATTGAGTAGAGTTCTCTCTGAGTGCATGCATGCTAAGTCACTTCAGTTGTGTCTGACTCTTTGTGACCCCATGGACTGTAGCATGCCAGGCTCCCTTGTCTATGGGATTCTCCAGGCAAGAATACTGGAGTGGGTCACCATGCCCTCTTCTAGGGGATCTTCCCAACCTGGGGACTGAACCCACATCTCTTACATCTCTAGCACCACCTGGGAAACCTAGAGCTCCCTGTGCTATAACAGAAAGTTCTCACTAGTTATCTATTTTATACATTATATATATATATATGTATATAAAGTCCATATATATGTGTGTGTGTGTGTGTGTGTGTGTGTAGTCTTCCCTGGTGGCTCAGCTGGTAAAGAGTCTGTCTGCAATACAAGAGTGAAAGAAAGAAAATGAAGTCACTCAGTCACGTCCAATTCTTTGCAACTGCGTGGACTGTAGCCGACCAGGCTCCTCTGTCCATGGGATTCTCCAGGCAAGAATACTGGAATGGGTTGCCATTTCCTTCTCCAGGGGATCTTCCTGACCCAGGAATCGAACCTAGGTCTCCTTCATTGCAGGCAGATGCTTTAGCCTCTGAGGCACCAGGGAAGCCCGGGAGACCCGGGTTCAATCCCTGGGTCAGGAAGATCCCCTGGAGAAGGAAATGATAACCCACTTCAGTATTCTTGCCTGGAGAATTCCATGGACAGAGGAACCTGGTGGGCTACAGTCCATGGAGTCACAAAGAGTCGGACACAACTGAGTGACTATATGTATGTCAGTCCCCACCTTCCAATTCATCCCACCCTTCCTCTTTATACTATTCTTATTCTAGCACTCTTGCTGTATGTTCGAAATTATCTCCAAATAAAAAATTTTTTAAATCATACAATAATACCTTTATCAGAGTACTTATATTGTGATTGTGGCTCCACTAGTCTATGAGCAATCACAGATATGGACTGCTGCTGCTGCTGCTGCTGCTGCTGCTGCTGCTACTGCTGTTAAGTCGCTTCAGTTGTGTCTGACTCTGTGCAACCCCATAGACGGCAGCCCACCAGGCTCCCCCGTCCCTGGGATTCTCCAGGCAAGAACACTGGAGTGGGTTGCCATTGCCTTCTCCGGTGCATGAAAGTGAAAAGTGAAAGTGAAGTCTCTCAGTCGTGTGCGACTCTTAGCAACCCCATGGACTGCAGCCCACCAGGCTCCTCCATCCATGGGATTTTCCAGGCAAGAGCACTGGAGTGGGGTGCCATTGCCTTCTCCGAGATATGGACTATGATTCATCATTTCCAGGGAGCATGCCTTCACAGGACAGGACAAATGGTAGGTATGCTATGCATGCTTATTAATTGACCATAAGCATTAGCAAATGCATTCCCTGCAAAGGGTGTACTGATAAGGGTTAATCTCCTGAGTGATGTGTTAGAGGTTCAAGCAAGTTAAGAAATGTCTGCTGGTGCTCACAGCAAAACCATTTATCATTAACATTCTTGATGTTATCGCCTCTTGGCTTCAGGGGTTGTTTTGACGTTACAGGGATACTTCCGTAAAGGAAATATCATGGATTCCTCAGTTCTGAGTATGTTAAGGCTTTCCTAAAGTAAAGCCCAAACTGTGTTATGCTCGTTGTGTTGAAATTTTAAAGCCCAAACTGTGTTGTACAGCCTATGTTGAAATTTACCATTTCCTGTTATTTCTATAATTGAGCAGACACCCTGAAAATTTGTGAACACTCCCATACCACCTTCACAAAAAGGTATGATTGTAAGCCCCAAAGAGGTCACATGATTCACAGAGGCAACTATTCAAACAAGTGCCTGCTCCATCACACCTGCCTCTAATTAAGAAAATGACTCATCAGTACTCCATGATGGGTAATTGTTTTTAGTAGTGCTTTTCTTTTTAAGCTCTTTTTTATTTATTTGGCTGCACCTGGTCTTAGTTGTGGCACATGGAATCATCCAGCTTCCTTGTGGCATGTGGGATCTTTAGTTGCGTGTGAGATCTAGTTCCCCAAGCAGGGATCAAACCGGACCCCCTGCATTGCGAGCATGGAGTCTCAGAACTGGACCACCAGGGAAGTCCCTGTTTTTAGTACTGCTTTTGACTATCAAATAAACATAATAGAATCATTCATTAAATTTAAAAAAATGTGTTGAGTATCTACTATTTGAGGGGTATTGTCCTGGTCACTGAGGACACAGTAGTGAACAAAACAGTGTCCTGGTGTCATGGATATTACAGTCCAGTAGGGGAGACAGACATAAGACAAGCAAGCACATCAGAGATTACTTTTGAAAAATTCAAAATTTCAAGAAAAGTATAATAGATTCCTGGGCGTAAGGCTCAGTATTCCTGGAAATTATTTCTTTAGGAAATTTGAGTGTATACATTTTGCAGTTTCACAAAATTATCAGTTAGAGAGTCTATATATTAGTATCTCTTTCTTGAATTGAAAATTAGTGCTGTTGACTTGTCATTAATAGAAGTAATGGAATTAATTCTTCAGGAATTTTCTCAGTAACATATGAATGAACCCGTGTCAGTTAAAACATCCAGCAGGAACAGATGACACACTCAAATGTTTTGAAAGAATCATTTGATAAGGCATCTATTTACAAAATTAAATAGGGTATAGAGAATCCACAAGTGATATTTCCAAACCTGAGGCTAGTAAGGCTGTTAACAGTCTTAAACCTGAAGCAGCAAAGGGAGAGAGTGATTTCTTGAACTTGGGTGTAGGGGAGAGCAAGCACCAGGTGGCAAGGGCTACCAGACAAGAAGAGTTATGACCTTCCGGTGACAGAAAGAGCCAGTTTACCTCCAGACACCTCTCAGGGGAAAAAAATCATAGAAATAAGTACCCCAGTTTCATTCTTCTGCATCCTTGCCAGTCTTCCCCATTGGCCAAGCCGCACTGGAAACCAGAGGCAATGGAGCTCACCGATGCATTGAGTTGGCCAAAAAGTTCATTTGGATTTTTCTATAACATCTTACCATCAATATATATGGGCTGGTACAGAGCAGAGTGAGGCTTCCCAGGTGGCGATAGTGGTAAATAATCTGCCTCCCATTGCAGGAGACATAAGATAGTGTGATCCTTGGGTCGTGAAGATCCCCTGGAGAAGGAAATGGCACCCCACTCCAGTATTCTTGCCTGGAGAATGCCATGGACAGAGGAGCCTGGCGGGCTATGGTCCATAGGATCGCAGAGTTGGACACGACTAAAGTGACTGAGCGTGCAGGCACTGAGCAGAGTGGAGAACACATCAAGAGGAGCAAATCCTGAAAGGAAATGCAGCACAGGTTCCCATTACTCTTTTCTCATCACAGCCTAGGTCTTTAATATTAATTTTTAATTTATTTATTTGGCTGGGCCAGGTCTTAGTTGCAGCGTGCAAACTCTTAGTTATAGCATGTGGGATCTAGTTCCCTGACCAGGGATCTAACTCAGATCTCCTGCATTGAGAGTGTGGAGTCTTAGCCACTGGACCACCAGGGAAGTCCCACCTAGGTCTTGAACTGTTTGCTTCAACCTACACTGTATTTTATTCTCTGACCGGTTTCTGACCTTATCATTTCATAACCCCCTTTTCTTATGTAAAACTGAAGGTCATCTTTGGAAGCTGATGCTTATCACTGCTTCTTACTTGTGACTTCTGGCTTCCCTTCCTCCCTCATCCCATGGACTAAGATGTTTTCATCTGTTCTGGATAACCTTGCCCAGTTCACTCTGGAACACTGTTTGAGCAAAGGCCCTCAGAGCAAGAACCCCTGTTATATTTGCTTCAGCCTTGTGAGTGGTGACAGGATGTGACAGGTGAGATGGGAAGCGCTTATTTGTGTCAGACAAATAACTCAGTCATCACTCCAGTTCTGTTTACCTCCATCCGTCTGTCTTGCCTGACAGCCACACCTATGAGTAGATTAGGATCCTGGAGAACAAAGACACTGGACTCCAAACAAAGGTTCAAAGGATACCTCATCAGAGGTGAGAAGAGGAGCAACTGGGGAGACTATATGAACTTGAGGAACTAGTATTTCTTGCCCATACTGGATGATGACATTTTTAAAGAGGGCAGTCTCGTAAAGAGTTCTGGCATGCCTGGGAAAGACAAACTCCAATTTCAGTGTAGTAGTTACCTCTGGAGCAGGAAGATAAAGAGATCCAGAAGTACAGAGGGAGCTCCAACTGGGGCTATATTTTATTTCTTAATAACTGAAATCCTGAAGCATGTATAAGAAAATTCTAGAATTTCATGGTGGGGTGCTAATTATGAAATGCTTTGTATTCTTCTCTATGTGGCAAATACAGTTGAGGAGAGGAGGATGTGGGGAGGGGGCTGCACCCCAGACATGACCAAGGAAAGCAGACATGATGGAAAGAATAGTGTAATTAAATTATCTGTCTGCTAGTCCCCAGTGGTGTTCTGGAAGTATGTTCCTTCAGTCTAGCCACAGGCAGAGGCCTCATGGGTGCTCTAAAATCATGATGACACTAGTAATTTGGAGACCTGATGAAGTTTGTATTCCTAGCTTTGCTCTACAAAGGAAGTAGTTCCATGTAGCATTGGGTTGGCCAAAAAGTTCGTTTGAGGTTTTCTGTATGATGTTACGGAAAAACCCAAACGAACTTTTAGCCAACCCAATAGCTAGAGGCCAGTCTGATAAAGCCAGCCTGCCCAGGTTTAGGTCTTGGCTTGGGCACTTTCTGGCTGTGTCACTTTACCCGCCTGTATCTCAGTTTCCTCATCTGTAAAATGTGATGAGAATGTCAACCCAGGTCGAGAGGTTGTTGAGAAGAGTATGGCCACAGACTGAATTTTATTCTGTTTTTATGATTTTCTTCTCTCAGACAAGCTGAAGTAATGGGAACAGTCCTCTCCACAGGAATTGGAACACTTTTGCTGTAAAGGGCCAGATAGTAAACATTTGAGGCTTTGTGGGCCATGTGGTGTCTACCCCAATTACTCAGCTCTGGTGTTGTGCTGAGAAAGCAGCCATAGACGATACATAAACAAACGAATGCGGCTGTGTTCCAATAAAACTTTACTCATAACAATAGGGCTCATGGGCTATGGCTTCCCTGGTGACTTAGCTGGTAAAGAATCTGCCTGCAGTACAGGAGACCCCGGGCTGATTCCTGGGTGGGGAAGATCTGCTGGAGAAGGGAGAGGCTCCCCACTCCAGTATTCTTGAGCTTCCCTGGTGACTCAGCTGGTAAAGAATCTGCCTGCAATGTGGGAAACCTGAGTTAGATCCCTGGGCTTGGGAAGATCCCCTGGAGAAGAGAAAAGATACCCACTCCAGTATTCTGGCCTGGAGAATTCCATGGACCGTATAGTTCATGGGATCGCAAAAAGTTGGACATGACTGAGTGACTTTCACTTTCATGGGCTATAGTGTGTCAACTCTTTCTGTAGCATGTTTTATTTTTAATATTCATTATGGTTTATTATAGAATATTGAATATAGTGCCTTGTGCTATACAGTAGGTCCTTGATGTTTATCCATTCTATATATAATAGTTTGTATTAGTAGATATTTGTAGATAGTTTGTATCTGCTAATCCCAAACTCCTAATCCATTCGTTTCATCACCCCTCCTACCCCTTGGCAACCATTAGTTTGTTCTCTATATCTGTGAGTCTGTTTCTTTTTTGTTATATTCACTAGTTTGTTGTATTTTTTAGACTCTACATATGAGTGATAGCCTACAGTATTTGTCTGACTTACTTCACTTAGCATAATGCCCTCCGAGTATATCCAAGTTGCTGCAAATGGCAAAATTCCATTCTTTTTTATGGTTAACAACCAATCCATTCTAAAGGAGATCAGCCCTGAGTGTTCTTTGGAAGGAATGATGCTAAAGCTGAAACTCCAGTACTTTGGCCACTTGATGCGAAGAGTTGACTCATTGGAAAAGACTCTGATGCTGGGAGGGATTGGGGGCAGGAGGAGAAGGGGACGACAGAGGATGAGATGGCTGGATGGCATCACTGACTCGATGAATGTGAGTCTGAGTGAACTCCGGGAGTTGGTGATGGACAGGGAGGCCTGGCATGCTGTGATTCATGGGGTCGCAGAGTCAGACATGACTAAGCGACTGAACTGAACTGAACTGAACTGAATATGTGTATGTGTATGTGTATATATACACATATGCTTTATCCATTCCTCTGTCGATGGATATTTAGGTTGCTTCCATGTCTGTAGCATGTTTTAAATGCTTGGACACTCCACTTATCTCTCAGAATGATGATGGCCTAGGCTATTTGAGAAGAGTGACACACGTCCCTAGGCCCTGGTTGTACCCTTACAAACCTATACTGTACCTCTCTTCAAAAAAGCAAAAAGTATGTTTCCTTAACACAAGCTGGGACCACATCTCTGCCTTCCTTAGCAGAGTCTGCTTGTGACCTTTCAGTTGAATTACTCCAAGACTCAGGGCTTGGTCCCTACCAACAAGCTTAAAGCAATATCACTTCAGCCACACCATTGCTACTTTAGAAAATTCTCCATTCTTACTGAGGAAATATGGAAAAGCTCTAACTGGGACACTTAAAACCCACCCAGAACTCAGGGTGCACAGTCTACAAGAATTTGATCATAAATAATAGCATGTCAGCCATTAGTTAGGTAGAAGCCAGACACACACAGAGAAGGTCACTGTCTAAAAAAAGTCCAGTTTAAAACTACCTCTTCCCAGTGTGCCAGGGGATAGCCATAGTCCATACCATTATCTCTAGCACAGGTCAGAATCAGTTCAGTTGCTCAGTCATGTCCGACTCTTCGCAACCCCTTGGACTACAGCATGCCAGTCTTCCCTGTCCATTACCACTTCCTCTAGCGCATACCCCAGGAAATATCATCAGCTGAGAAGACATGATGCAACATCACTGCCAAGGACAGGACCCACTTACATACCCACAGACAGCACTTCCCAAATCAGTTTGTGTCCAGACCTGGGTTTACAGCCAACCGCCAACCGTCAGCTAGACATACTGTGAGACAACAACCCCTGACACCCAGTCATATTCCCCCGAGGGGGCTGGCCTCGCTAAGACCAGAACATGGACACCTCTGCACTCAGCACACCCTTGCCTAACTCCCTTCAGAGGACAGAGGCCCCAGCTCAACACCATGCAGAATGGTCTCAGCTTAATCCCAGGACTTCATGTGCACACTTGCTGGACACAAGGTGCCCAAAACAAGGTTCAGGCCTGGCTCAGCTCCAGGCCCTTTTGAATAAATAAATATACCAAGCACAGGGACCCCAAACCAGAGCTGAGACCCAGCTGCTCGAGGACAATCCCTCCGGAAGAAGGTCCAATCCATGTCACCTCCACGCAGCCCTCAGCCCACCCCCAAGCCCCGTGCAGACCCTCAGCCCCCCTGGCACATCCTGGGGGAGCTGCGACTCTGACCAAGGCCCCCTTAGTGTCCTCCGCTCTAAACAGCAGAGGGGAAGGGCGTCCTGTTCAAGACCCACGCACCTTCCCAGCCATCTGTCCCGCCCAGGGCTCTGTCCAGGGTTTCTGCGGAAACGCGGGAGAGCGCCCCTCACACCCGTGAGGGGATGTGGCCCCGCCTCGTGTGGAAAGGACCTGGACTGTGCCCGCAGGGAGCCTCCCGGCCCCCCACAGAGCCCAGACGCCCCGGGGTGGGGAGCCCTGCGCTTGACCCAAGACCCT
>NW_024080509.1:0-20213 GCF_014754425.2 Oryx dammah
GTTTCCTGACCTGCATACAGATTTCTTAAGAGGCAGGTCAGGTGGTCTGGTATTCCCATCTCTTTCAGAATTTTCCACAGTTTATTGTGATCCACACAGTCAAAAGCTTTGGCATAGTCAAAAAAGCAGAAATAGATGTTTTTCTGGAACTCTCTTGGTTTTTCTATCATCCAGCAGATGTTGGCAATTTGATCTCTGGTTCCTCTGCCTTTTCTAAAACCAGCTTGAACATCAGGAAGTTCACGGTTCACGTATTGCTGAAGCCTGGCTTGGAGAATTTTGAGCATTACTTTCCTAGCATGTGAGATGAGTGCAATTGTGCAGTAGTTTGAACATTCTTTGGCATTGCCTTTCTTTGGGATTGGAATGAAAACGGACCTTTTCCAGTCCTGTGGCCACTGCTGAGCTTTCCAAATTTGCTGGCATATTGAGTGCAGAACTTTCACAGCATCATCTTTCAGGATTTGAAATAGCTCAACTGGAATTCCATCACCTCCACTAGCTTTGTTCATAGTGATGCTTTCTAAGGCCCACTTGACTTCACATTCCAGGATGTCTGGCTCTAGATTAGTGATCACATCATCATGATTATCTGGATCGTGAAGATCTTTTTTGTACAGTTCTTCCGTGTATTCTTGCCACCTCTTCTTAATATCTTCTGCTTCTGTTAGGTCCAGACCATTTCTGTCCTTTATCGAGCCCATCTTTGCATGAAATGTTCCCTTGGTATCTCTAATTTTCTTGAAGAGATCTCTAGTCTTTCCCACTCTGTTGTTTTCCTCTATTTCTTTGCATTGATCACTGAAGAAGGCTTTCTTATCTCTTCTTGCTATTCTTTGGAACTCGGCATTCAGATGCTTATATCTTTCATTTTCTCCTTTGCTTTTCGCCTCTCTTCTTTTCACAGCTATTTGTAAGGCCTCCCCAGACAGCCATTTTGCTTTTTTGCATTTCTTTTCCTTGGGGATGGTCTTGATCCCTGTCTCCTGTACAATGTCACGAACCTCATTCCTCACTCTCACAGATTGTGGTCCACTGGAGAAAGGAATGGCAAGCCACTTCAGTATTCTTGCCTTGAGAACCCCATGAACAGTATGAAAAGGCAAAATGATAGGATACCAAAAAAGGAACTCCCCAGGTCAGTAGGTGCCCAATATGCTACTGGAGATCAGTGGAGAAATAACTCCAGAAAGAATGAAGGGATGGCGCCAAAGCAAAAACAATACCCAGCTGAGGATGTGACTGGTGATAGAAGCAAGATCCGATGCTGTAAAGAGCAGTATTGCATAGGAACCTGGAATGTCAGGTCCATGAATCAAGGCAAATTGGAAGTGGTCAAACAGGAGATGGCAAGGGTGAATGTCGACATTCTAGAAATCAGCGAACTAAAATGGACTGGAATAGGTGAATTTAACTCAGATGACCATTATATCTACTACTGCAGGCAGGAATCCCTCAGAAGAAATGGAGTAGCCATCATGGTCAACAAAAGAGTCCGAAATGCACTACTTGGATGCAATCTCAAAAAAGACAGAATGATCTGTGTTCATCTCCAAGGCAAACCATTCAATATCACAGTAATCCAAGTCTATGCCCCAACGAGTAACACTGAAGAAACTGAAGTTGAACGGTTTTATGAAGACCTACAAGACCTTTTAGAACTAACACCCCAAAAAGATGTCCTGTTCATTCTAGGGGACTGGAATGCAAAAGTAGGAAGTCAGGAAACACCTGGAGTAACAGGCAAATTTGGCCTTGGAATGTGGAATGAAGCAGGGCAAAGACTAATAGAGTTTTGCCAAGAAAATGCACTGGTCACAGCAAACACCCTCTTCCAACAACACAAGAGAAGACTCTACACATGGACATCACCAGATGGTCAACACCGAAATCAGATTGATTATATTCTTTGCAGCCAAAGATGGAGAAGCTGTATACAGTCAACAAAAACAAGACCAGAGCTGACTGTGGCTCAGATCATGAGCTCCTTATTACCAAATTCAGGCTTAAATTGAAGAAAGTAGGGAAAACCGCTAGACCATTCAGGTATGACCTAAATCAAATCCCTTATGATTATACAGTGGAAGTGAGAAATAGATTTAAGGGCCTAGACCTGATAGACAGAGTGCCTGATGAACTATGGACGGAGGTTCGTAACATTGCTGCCATCATCATGGTCAATTTCCAGACGAGGTGACGGCAGGAGAGGGTGGACTGAAGGGCTGCAGGCTGAGACTGCACCAAAGCGGGTGAGTGTGGTGCCCACCCAGTCCCTCCTCTGCTCCTAACAGTGAAATGTGCTTGGAGCGTGTTTCTGAAACACGTAGCCACAGACATGGGCAGAAAGAAAGTTCCCCAAATGGAGGGGAACCACGTGGAGCACGAGGAGTAGGCGGTGCGGCCCCCGGCGGCAGGGATCGTCTTGGGGTCAGAGGAAGGTTTTCCCCCGTGTGCACACAGAGAGGCACCCACCCCCACAGGCAGGGCGGGTCAGGCCTCCGGATGGAGGCTGGTACCCGGAGCCCCCCTCCCGCAGTGTCTGGCGCGCACTGGGAGCCCTCTGCTCACGGCCTCAGGCCTGCGGTCAGCACTGCGCAGCCTCCCATGTGTGGCAGGAAACACACTCGGGCCCACTCTACCAGCCATGGCGTCCACCTGCAGGAGGCTGTGGGGCCCCCATGCCCCATCCTGAGGGCACAGCTCTGAGCAGGGGCAGAGTCTGCGGCCGTGGACTCCGGGCCGTGGTGTGGCTGCAGGGGACCCCCCGTCAGACTGCTTCCCAGGCCTGTCCTAGGAGAAACGTATGAGAGATGGTCAGTGTGAGAGGGCTGTACCTCGGCCTGACCCCCGAATGAGGACAGCGCTGTGGAGAGCAGCCTGCTGAGATGTGGGGCGTCCGAGGCAAGGAAAGAGGCAACAGGAAAAGGTGACGCTTATTGTAAATACACTGTTGTTCAGTCGCTAAGCGGTGTCTGAGACTTTGCGACCCCCAAGGACTGCAGGATGCCAGGCCCCGCTGTCCATCACTGTCTCCCAGAGCTTGCTCAAATTGATGTCCATTGAGATGGTCAAGCCGTCCAACCTCTTATCCTCTTTCAGCCCCTAATTCTTCTGTCCTTGACATTTCCCAGCATCAGGGTCTTTCCCAGTGATTAGCCTGTTCGCTTTAGGTAACCAAAGTATTGGAGTTTCAGCTTCAGCATCAGTCCTTCCAATGACTATTCAGGGTTGATTTCCTTTAAGATTGACTGGTTTGATCTCCTTGCAGTCCAAGGGACTCTCAAGAGTCTTCTCCAGCACCACAGTTCAAAGGCATCAGTTCTTCGGCGCTCAGCTTTCTCTGTAGTCCAACTTTCATATCCATACATGACCACTGGAAAAACCATAGCTTTGACTAGATGGGCATTTGTCAGCAAAGTAATGTCTGTGCTTTTTAGTACGCGGTTTAGGTTTGTCATAGCTTTTCTTCCAAGGAGCAAGCATCTTAATTTCATGGCTGCAGTCACTGTCTGCAGTGATTTTGGAGCCCAAGAAAATAAAGTCTGTCACTGCTTCCATTGTTTCCTCATCTATTTGCCATGAAGTGATGGGACCATGAAGTCATGCTCAAAATTCTCCAAACGAGCCTTCAGCAATACGTGAACCATGAACTTCCAGATGTGAAAGCTGATTTTAGAAAAGGCAGAGGAACCAGAGATCAAATTGCCAACATCTGCTGGATCATGGAAAAAGCAAGAGAGTTCCAGAAAAACATCTATTTCTGCTTTATTGACTATGCCAAAGCCTTTGACTGTGTGGATCACAACAAACTGTGGAAAATTCTGAAAGAGATGGGAATACCAGACTACCTGATCTGCCTCTTGAGAAACCTATATGCAGGTCAGGAAGCAACAGTTAGAACTGGACATGGAACAACAGACTGGTTCCTAATAGGAATAGGAATATGTCAAGGCTGTATATTGTCACCCTGCTTATTTAACTTATATGCAGAGTACATCATGAAACATTGGGCTGGAAGAAGCACAAGTTGGAATCAAGATTGCCGGGAGAAATATCAATAACCTGAGATATGCAGATGACACCACCCTTATGGCAGAGAGTGAAGAGGAACTAAAAAGCCTCTTGATAAAAGTGAAAGTGGAGAGTGAAAAAGTTGGCTTAACGCTCAACATTTAGAAAACGAAGATCATGGCATCTGGTCCCGTCACTTCATGGGAAATAGATGGGGAAACAGCGGAAAGAGTGTCAGACTTTATTTTTTGGGGCTCCAGAATCACTGCAGATGGTGATTGCAGCCATGAAATTAAAAGACGCTTACTCCTTGGAAGAAAAGTTATGACCAACCTAGATAGCATATTCAAAAGCAGAGACATTACTTTGCTGACTAAGGTCCGTCTAGTCAAGGCTATGGTTTTTCCTGTGGTCATGTATGGATGTGAGAGTTGGACTGTGAAGAAGGCTGAGCGCTGAAGAATTGATGCTTTTGAACTGTGGTGTTGGAGAAAACTCTTGAGAGTCCCTTGGACTGCAAGGAGATCCAACCAGTCCATTCTGAAGGAGATCAGTCCTGGGTGTTCTTTGGAAGGAATGATGCTAAAGCTGAAACTCCAGTACTTTGGCCACCTCATGCAAAGAGTTGACTCATTGGAAAAGACTCTGATGCTGGGAGGGATTGGGGGCAGGATGAGAAGGGGAGGACCGAGGATGAGATGGCTGGATGGCATCACAGACTCGATGGACATGAGTCTGAATGAACTCCGGGAGATGATGATGGACAGGGAGGCCTGGCGTGCCGCGATTCATGGGGTCGCAAAGAGTCGGACACGACTGAGCGACTGAACTGAACTGAACTGATGGGACCGGCTGCCATGATGTTAGTTTTTTGAAGTTTAGTTTTAAACCAGCTTTTCTACTGTCCCCTTTCACCTTTATCAAGATGCTCTTTAGTTCCTCTTTGCTTTGTGCCATTAAGGTGATGTCATCTGGATATCTGAGGTTACTAATATTTCTCCCAGCAACATTGAATCCATGTTGTGCTTCATCCAGCCCAGTGTTTAGCATGATGTACTCTGCATACCAGTTAAATAAGCAAGGTGACTATGTACAGCCTTGACGTACTCCTTTCCCAATTTTGAACCAGTCAGTTGTTCCATGTCTGGCTCTAACCGTTGCTTCTTGTCCTGCATACAGGTTTCTCAGGAGGCAGGTCAGATGGTCTGGTATTCCCATCTCTTTAAGAATTTTCTCCAGTTTGTTGTGATCCACACAGTCAAAGGCTTTTGTGTAGTCAATGAAGCAGAAGTAGATGTTTTTCTGGGATTCCTTTGCTTTTTCTATGATCGAACAGATGTTGGCAATTTGATGTCTGGTTTCTCTGCCTTTTTCTAAATCCACCCTGTACACCTGGAAGTTCTCGGTTCAGGTACAGCTGAAGCCTAGACTGAAGGATTTTGAGCGTTACCTTGCTAGCATGTGAAATGAACCCACTTGTACGGTAGTTTGAACATTCTTTGGTATTGCCCTGCATTGAGATTGGAATGAAAACTGACCTTTTTCAGTTATCAAGAGAATGACAAGCTCATTGGGATCAGACTACTTCCTACAAAAGGTGATGCCAGGAGATATTGGAGAAACACCTTTAGGGAATTCATTAGGAACAATTTGATACTGAGTCAAAAATTATTTGTAAGGGAGAAACGTGAAAGGGTCATTAGAAGGGGAAGTCTCTGAATCCTGTGATGTCGGCACCACTTCTCATCTGTGGGTGGAATCTCAGCCACTAAACCCACCAGGTCAGGCTGCTGCTTCCTCAGAGAGAAGGGGTGCTGCGGGAGGATGGGTCCCTTAACCTTCACCTGTATTTTCTTCTCCTCATTGCAGAGTCACACAATTCATTAAAAATGTAAAATATTTTCAAGTAGCTTGATAGAGAATGAGGGTGGAAGATGGCATCACCAGAGGTGTCAGGGCTTAGACATTGACTGTTTTCACCCTGAAAGGAATACTAACTGATGTCATGGAGCAAGTGAGATGCAACAGTGAGGAACGCATGGCCAAAAGGTGAGCTTTGGAAGATTACACTGGCACACAGAAACACGGCGACAGACGTACAAGCGTGTAGGTACACAGGTGTGCATGGACGCACACCTACACGTGAGTGCTCACGGTTCAGGTGGAGTATAATTGGGACCTTGTTTTCTTCAGTGGAGGAGGAGAATGCACATTTGTTCAGAAATAAAAGTGTCAGTTCATATATTAAACATGGGAGTAACTGGCTTCAATTAGAAATGGAATCACTTACAACATGTTTGGTCTATTTAAATGAAAGAAAACTTTTCAGCTTTTTGAGATATAACTGACAAGACTTGTATATTTCAGCTGCAGAGCCTGATGTTCTGATACACGCTTACACTGTGAAACAGTACAATCCTGCTAATTAGCGTGTCCATCAGCTCCCGTAGTTCACCTTGGTCTGCGGGTCTGGTGAGGACCCTTCCGGGCTACCCTCTGAGCGGAATTGAGTCTACAGTAGAGTATGGTCAGCTCTAGTCACATCGCTGCACATCAGGTCTCCAGAACTTACTCGTCTGCATCCCTGAAACTCTGACCCCGTGACCAGCCCCTCCCCATCTCCACCTCCACTTTCCCAGCCTCTGACAACTACCAGTCTCTTTTTCAGAGTCTGACTATTAGATTCCACAGGTCAGTGAGCTCCTGCTCAATGTGTTTGCTGTCTGTCTTGCTTTACTAGGCATAATGTCCTCTAGGTTCATGGATGATGTCTTGAAAGGAAGGATTTCCAACTTTTCAAAGGCTGAAAAATACTCCATTGTGTGTGTGTGTGTATCTCATTTTCCTTTTATCCCTTTATCTATTGACAGACCCTGAGATTGATTCCATATCTTGGCCATTGTGAGCAATGCTTGAGTGAACACAAAGGGCAGACATGTCTGTGAGCTCCTGGCCTCCTCTTTGGATACATACCCCGGGTTGAATTTGCTGGATCATGAGTGAACACAAAGGGCAGACACGTCCGTGAGGTCCTTGCCTCCTCTTTGGATACGTACCCCGGGTTGGAATTGCTGGATCATGTGGTGGGTGGTTCTGTGTTTAGTTGTTTGAGGAAACTCCATACTGGTTTCCGCAGCGGCTGCAGTGGTTGCCTTCCCAATGACCATGCACAAGGCTCTCTTCCCTCTGCATTTTGGCAGCACCTGTCTCTTTAGCGGTCGAGTGTCTGTCACACGTGCAGTGACATCTCGCTGGCTCTGAGGTGTGCTCCCCTCAGGTGGATGCTGAGCACCTTTCCATGTGCTGTTTGGTCATTTGGACGTCGTCTTTTGAGAGCTACCTGGTCAGGTCCTGTGCCCATGTAAAATCCGGGTTGGTGTGACTTTGGGTTGAGTTGTGTGAGCTCCTTGTATATTGGAGAAGCAGCCCCTTATCAGATGTGTGGTTTGCACGCATCTCCCGTTGCATCCACTGCCTCTCCTGTGACAGTTTCCTTTGTTGTGCAGGAGGTTTTATCTACGGGACTCCCCCTGGTCTAGTTCCATCTTTGCTGCCTGTGCTTTTGGTGTCATATCCAAAGAAATCTTGTCCTCACCCATGTCACCACGCTCCCCGTTTCTTGTTCCTTCATGGTTTCAGGCCCTATGTTTAAGTCTCTGCTGCGTTTTGAGATGATTTCACATATAGTGTGAGCCGAGGGTCCCGCGTCACCCCCCTGCCTGCTGTCATCTGGCTCTTCCAGCACCGTTTATTGAAGGGACTGTCCTTTCTGATTCTGTGCTCTGGGCACCTTGTGGAAGTTCAGTTCATTGAGCCTCTTTAAGACAATCGTGCTCACTAATTAGGAACTCCTAGTCTGCATTTCTGGACGACTGTCCCTTGCCCTGGGTGGAGTCACCGTGCCTGGTTCTCGAGCCCCACAACTACTTTGTAGAATCATAGTTGCTTTTTTGTTAAACAGGGGCAGGACCTGCCGGGGAAGGGAAATGCGATTTGTCCACATTCAACACACCAACCCATGGGACTCTCTCTGAAACCTCGTGGTTCAAACTCCTAGTCCGGGGCTTTCTGCTGAATTCATCACCTTGAAGTCTGTGGTGCTATGATGTGGCAGAGATGTGGGAATTAGCAGGTTAGGTGGGAGGTTCATTTAACCAGTGAAGTGTGAGGACTCTAACTGAGGGGTCCTTAAGAGCCTCGCTGGACCGGCTGGGCGCGTCGTCTCTCCTGAACTCAGCTGGCTCTTTCTGAGGGCGGACTCTGGCTTAGGGGAAGGATGCACCGGTTCAGCGGGAAGTCTGGGCGCCTCCTGAACAGGGCCTCACCGCGAGGACAGACTCTGCCGTGCCCCTCATGTGCCCTCTAGTGGCCACGGGCAGGATGGCTCTAAGCCGGAAGAAGAGCGCCTTTCAAGGTACGAGAGGTGAAGCTAGTGGTAAAGAAGCCGCCTGCCAATGCAGGAAACCAGAGAGTCGCGCGTTCAGTCCCTGGGTGGGGAAGATGCCCTGGGCATGACAACCACTCCAGTATTCTTGCCTGGAGAATCTCATGGACAGAGGAGCCTGGCGGGCTACACTCCATGGGTTCGCAAACAGTCGGAGACGACTGAAGCACACACGTCTCAATGGTGTCGGAGGGTTCTCTTTTCTCCATACCCTCTCCAGCATTTATTACCTGTAGATTTTGTTGATATTCATTCCAACTGGTGTGTGGTGGTAACTCATTGCAGGTTTGATCTGCATTTTTCTAAATATTGACAGTGTTGACATGTGCCCGTTGGCCATCTGTATGCCTTTGGGAAAATGTCTGTTCAGTTAGTTCGTCTGCCCATTTTTGATGGGTTGTTTGTTTCTTTGATTTTGAGTCATATGAGCAGTTCATATATTTTGGTCATATCATTTGCAAATGTTTCTACCATTCCATATGTCTTCTTTTCTAGTTGAAGATTCCTTTGCTGTGGTAAAGTTTATAGGTTTGGTGAGGTCCCAATTGTTAATTTTTGCTTTTATGTATTTTGCCTCGGGAGACTGATCTGTGAAAATATTGATACAATGTATAGCAGAGAGTGCTTGGCCCATGTTCTCTTCTGGCAGTTTTATGATGTTATCTCTAACATTTAGGTCTTCAGACCATTTTGAGTTTATTTTTATATAGTGTGGGAGAATGTCCTAGTTTCATTGATTTACATGTAACTGTCCAGTGAACCCTCCCACCTCTTTGACCTGGAAATGCGAGGCCGCCTTCACTCTGCCCTGCGGACTGTGGGGCTGATTCCCTTAGTGTCCTCACACTCCGGGAAATCAGCACCACGGACAGAGGCCAGGAGGCCGCCTTCACTCTGCCCTGCGCACTGTGGGGCTGGTTCCCTTGGCGCCCTTGAGTCTCAGGCTCCCGGGAATCAGCACCACGGACAGAGGCCAGGAGGCCACCCTCACTCTGCCCTGCGCACTGTAGGGCTGGTTCCCCTGGTGCCCTTGACTCTCAAGCTCCGGGAATCAGCACCACGGACAGAGACGGGGAGGCCGCCTCCTCTTCTCTCCCTGCCCAGATGGGTGGCTTCTCTTTCACGTAATTCTTCTTACTCTGAGCAGCCAGTAGGGACCAGTGAGCTCAGTTATACTTGGGACCTGAAGCCCAGTCCCTTCATCCTCACCCCACCCTAGACCCCGTGGGAGGCAACCTGTAAAGGTTTAGTGGGGAAGGCGAACAGCAGGTCGCCCAGGGCCGGGGAGACTTCATCTCCTCTCGGCTAGGAGGACTCGGTTACTCAGCGGACGTGGAGCTCGCGCTTGTGGGCGGGGTCTGCAGGCCCCAGCTGCTCCCTGGAACAAGGACAGAAGGAGGGTGTGGGGGTGCGTCTGGGTCTTCATGCTGCTTTCAGCGCCATGTCTTCCCTCAAAGCCCAGAGCTTTCCACTCTTCTGTCCCCTCTGCACACCTAGCACGGCCTGGACCCTGGGGAGGGGGTATGTGGAGTAGACGGAGAGGGACCCCCTCGTATTATCGATCCCTCCGTGAGGTGGGGTCACCCGTGGCTGACGTCCTCGTGTCTCCCTTCTTTGCAAGCGTCCCAGAGCTCCCCGGGGGCAGGGCTGAGCTGTGGGTCTGACTCCTCAGTGGGTATGGGCAGGGGTCTCCTCACCTGAGACGTGGAGCTCCAGGGGGTCGCTGGGGAGCGACAGCAGGTGGGGGGCGGTGCTCTGTGAGCTGTAGCACCTGTAGGTACCACTGTGGGCCGAGGTCACAGCACGCAGGGTGAAGTTGGCCTGAACGGGTGGAGCCGTGTCCTGCAGACGAAGGTGCTGGGGAGCAGCGAGCGACCCCTGCTTGGACAGATGGAAGGTGTCTGACTGGACCTCAGAGTGACACTGCAGGGTCACGTTCTCTCCCCGGGGCACTGAGGCCCCCGGGCGGGCGGAGAGGGAGGGTTTCCTGTGCATTCCTGGGGGGGGAGCACGGGGGTGATGAGTAGAGAGGCCCTTCCCACACCCCGGACCCTGAGCAGAGGGCCTCCCTGTGAGCCCTCCCAGCTCCTCTCGGCTTGTCTGTGTGTGTCTCCTTAATCTCCATGCCTCTCACTCCTGTTTTCACTTTGCCCCCGCTAGACCCCTGCCCCACCTGGGCCTCTGCTCCAGGACCCTCTCCCCGGACCCGTCACCACCAGGGTCGACCCTGGTCCAGCGCCCTGAGCAGACAGTCGGGACCTGGGCCAGGACAGGGGCGCCTCACCCGCGATCAGGATGTCCGGGGGGCACTGGGGGCCGACCACGCGTAGGAGAGTCTGTGTCCGCTGTAGCATCTGTACCGGCCCCCGTGGGCGTGGCTCATGTGGCCCAGGGGGAAGTCAGGGCTCTGCTGCCCTTCTAGACGGAGGGGAGGGCTGAGCCCCTCGTCCTTGGTCAGAGCGAAGCTGCCAGAGCCGGCCTCTGAGTGACACTGGAGGGTCAGGTTGTCTTCGGGGGAGCACGAGCGAGCCGGGCTGGGTCGAGAGCAAGGGTTTCCTGTACATTCGTGGGGGCGAGGGGCTGTGTTAAAGGGGGACCACTCTGCTCCTCTGCCTGTGATGTGGAGCCCACAGTGGGAGGGACCTGCCCCTCCCTCTTACCTGTCACCACCAGGGGCAGGGGGTCACTCTGCTCTGACCAGCTGTGCCTGGTATGATAGGCACACTGATACTGCCCGGCCTCACTTGAGCTCGAGGATGCAAAGTGGAACCTGGCCTTGTTTCTGGAGCCCTGTGGGGCCTTAGCCTCCAGGTATACAGAGCCCCTCTCTTTATACAGACGATAGACATCCGCCAGCAGAGACCCCTGACACCAGATGGTCACTGGGCTCCCCTGGGCGTCCATGGTGCCTGGGTCAGCCCGGATGGAGGGTTTGGGGAGAACCTCTAGAAAGGAATCAGACCCGAAGAGTCAGGGCACCTTCTCCCCCAGGTTTCCCAGCTGTCACCAGCAGCCCCGACCCGCTGTGCTCCCCAGTGACCAGCGGTGGTGGGTGGAAGCAGGAGGTCTGGGGGCTCACCTGGTTGTCCCTGGTCCCACAGGCCCCAGCACAGCCCTGGAAGAGAGTTCCCCGTGAGCGCCCAGCCCCACCACACATCCTGGACGCTCCAGGTCTGCTTTGCGCCCTGAGGGCTCGAGTCAGATCCGGGCCGAGGACATTCCCTTCTCTCCCAAGAAAGTGTGTCCCCACCGAGCCTCCTGCATCCCAGGGCCTGTCTCTGTGCTGTGGACAAAATGCCACTTGAAAACAGTGTATGTATCTTTGTTTACCCACTCATCAGCAGCGGCCTTCCAGACTGTTGGCCTGTTTTGTCTCCTCTGCCTACCTCGTGAACACACCGCATAAATGTCTGAGTATCTGTTGGCGGCTTTTTGTTTTTAATTGTGGTAGGAGCGCTTAACAGGGGGTCTGCTCTCTGTGCCGCCTGGTGCACAGCACGGTGTGGCCAGCCACAGGGCCAACACTCTGCTGCAGCCGGTCTCCAGAGCCTATTCATCTTGCAGAACTGAAACTGCACCATGAAGCGGGCCTTCTAGGTCAAATGCTAATTCCAGTTTGCTTTTCCAGGAACTGCCAACTTGCTTTGCAGAGTGGTGGAGCCATTTCCCATCCTCACCCGCAATGTCACAGCTTTAGGTTTCTCCACTGCCTCATCACCAGCTGTTAATTTCTCAAATCATGGTCTATCTCATTGGGTTCAAACGGCATCTCATCGTGGTTTAACTTTCATTTCCCTAATGACAGATGTTCTAAACATCTTTTCACGTGCTAGCCATCCACTTGTATATCTTCTCTGTAGAAATATCTATTTAAGCCTTTGACTGTTTTAAAAATATTGGGTCATTTCTTGTTATTGAGTTAAAGATATTCCTCATGTATCAGGATATTATACTCTGACTAGACGATGTGCTAATATTTTTTTCAAATTTTGTTAGCTGTCTTTTATACTCTGGAGAGTGTTTTTGAGGTACCACCAGGTTAAATTTTGGTGAAATTCACATTTTTTTTTCCTTTTTCATTTCTTCTGGCCCTTTTCCTGTCATAGCAAAGAATCTATTGTCAAGTCAACAGATGAAGATTTACTTTCTGTTTTCTCTTAGAGAATTCTAGCTGTCACATGGATTCTGAGCTGATCTTTTTATGTGGCGGGTGTCACATCGATCTTTGGTCTGCGGGCGGATATCCAGATTTCCCAGCTCCATTTGTCTCAGAGAATGTCCTCTCCCCCTTGAGTCATCTTGACCCTGTCAGAAACCCCCACGTCATCTGTTTGTGTGTCAGCTTCCATTTTACCCCTAACGACAGAAGCAGAGAGCAGGGGAGGGCTCCGGGCCCCTGCCCTGTCTGCACCCCCTCCAGAGGCCCTTCCCGGTGCTCGAACTCGCTGCCCACCTGCAGGGACCGGGGCAGCTGTCCTGTCTGGGGGTCTCAGGGCGCCTGCTGCTGCCAGAGCTCAGAGCATCCTTCCTTCCCCCGCCCCGAGTCGTCACCTGCTCAGTGCTCGGCACACGACGCTGCACACCCGGGATGCTGGTGCAGAGAGACCCTCTGATCAAGAGGCCCCGGGCTTCCTCCTCTCCACACGCAAGTTCTCCCAGGGAGGGGAGACTCGTGCCGGGCCAGTTGTTTCAGCGCCTGTCAGCGGAGCTCTCCTTCTGCTGGGGCCTTTCCATTTGCCCGATGACAGGGCCAAGGCTCGGGGTCACTGGGACTGGTTCTTCAGGCTCAGATCTCCAGAAGTTTCCATCTGGGAATGGAAGCCCGGCAAACCTGACCCCAGAGCCTGACTCCCCTGCGCGCGGCTGCCGGCCTTGGTTAGAGAGCCTGGGGTTGAGATGGATATCCGACCATGCCGGTGGGCCTGAGGGTCCTGCCAGCTCCTCAGCGCTGGGTAAGTGCCTCCTCTCGGGCACTGGGTAGGTCTGAGCTGGGAGCTGTGCGGCGGAGCAGGCAGGTTCCTGGAGTCAGACATGTCAGTGGTTTAGACTGTTGCCCTAATCCCCTGTGTTTTAGGTAAATTCCTGCATGAGCCTGGGAGCACCCTCACAAAAGAGACGCCCCAACCTAGTAGTTTCATGGTGGAGTGCGTGGCGTGCGTTGGTGTGCGTGGCGTGCGTGGCGTGCGTGTGGAGTGCGTGGTGTGTGTGTGGCACCCACGTGGGCGGGGCCCCAGGAGGCACCCCGGAAGTGCTGGTGGCACCTCGGTGTGCAGCCGGCTGCCCACTGCTCCGTGCAGAGCCACTCGTGGGCGGGGCGCTGTGCGATCAGACAGGCTTCCACCTGGCTTTAATGCTCTCTAGTTACCGTCTTGACATGTGAACGTGGGGCCCTGCATTCTCGATTTTCACTGTTCCCCTAAATTATGTAGCTGATCCCGCCTCTACAGCTGCGCTTTTGTATTTGATTGGCTCATTCTAGTTCGTTGCTGCAAGGACCTGGGCACAGGAACTCCACAGGAGAGGGACTCCCTTCCCTCCATGAGCGTTCTCCTCCACCCACTCCCCTCACTGGGGACCAGATAGAGTCCAGGCTTCCTGATATAGTTCGGTCTGGAACCAAACATTCTGTGACCCCACCCTACTGCCCGGAGGGTTGAACCCTTCAAAAGGTCCACAGTGGCGGCCTCCAGCCAGGTTGAGATTCTTGATTTTTATGTTCAGAAACTGACATGGACCGCATTTGAATTTTGCATCGCATGTCATCCAGTGGTGGAGTGTGTGTCTGAGGCCACATCTCCCCCTGGTCAGCAGCTCATCGTCTGGCTGGACTCAGTGATGCCGATTGGGCAGCTGAGGCCATGGTGTGTGGAAACACGCTGAGAGTGTGTGGACTGTTTGCCGTGACTGATGGACGGCCACTTTGCTGTGAATTGGCCCCTACGCAGGGGTTGGCCTTCCCCAGCCTGCTTCAGCCCCGCCTCATTCAGGGGTGAGAAGCTAGGGAGGGTGATGGAGCAAAGGGATGGCTCACCAGTAAGGAGCCACAGACAGGAGTCAGTACCCAAGGGTCAGGAGGGACAGGACCCCTTTCCAGCAGCCCCTGAGCTTCCCTCTGACAGCGCCCCCGCCCCCTCCGCGGTGTATGAAGACCAGGAGGTCATGTGGGAGCTTTCCTTTCTCTAGTTGTCAGTTCAGTTCAGTCGCTCAGTCGTGTCCGACTCTGTGACCCCATGGACTGCAGCATGCCAGGCCTCCCTGTCCATCACCAACTCCCAGAGTTTACTCAAACTCATGTCCATTGGGTCGGTGATGCCATCCAACCATCTCATCCTCTGTCGTCCCCTTCTTCTCCTGCCTTCAATCTTTCCCAGCATTAGGGTCTTTTCCAATGAGTCAGCTCTTCACATCTGGTGGCCAAAGTATTGGAGTTTCAGCTTCAGCATCAGTCCTTCCAGTGAATATTCAGGACTGATGTCCTTTAGGATGGAGTGGTTGGCTCCTTGTGGTCCCAGGGACTCTCAAGAGTCTTCTCCAACAGCACCATTTAAAAGCATCATTTTTTGGCACTCAGCTTTCTTTATAGTCCATCTCTCACACTGATACATGACTACTGGAAAAACCATAGCCTTGACTAGAAGGACCTTTGTTGGCAAAGTAATGTCTCTGCTTTTTAATATGCTGTCTAGGTTGGTCATAACTTTTCTTCCAAGGATCGTCTTTTAATTTTATGACTGTAGTCACCATCTACAATGATTTTGGAGCCCCCAAAATAAAGTCTGTCACTGTTTCCACTGTTTCCCCATCTATTTGCCATGAAGTGATCAGACCGGATGCCACGATCTTAGTTTTCTGAACGTTGAGTTTTAAGCCAACTTTTTCACTCTCCTCTTTCACTTTCAAGAGGCTCTTTAGTTCTTCTTCACTTTCTGCCATAAGGATGGTGCCATCTGCATATCTGAGGTGATAGATATTTCTCCCCGCTGTCTTGATTCCAGCTTGTTCTTCATCCAGCACATCTTCCTCTAGTCCTAAGATTCCACAAAGTTCTTCCTCCCCAAGTAACACGTGCGTCTCCTTGTGACCTGGATGCAGTGGAATACATCACTCACACACACAGTGTTTCTTCCTTGTTTCGCTATCACGCTTGAAAATTGGTCTGTATTACTGTAGTAGCTGAACTTGGTGACTGTCTGTCATTTAAAACTCCACCGCAGGGCGGGTCGGAGCTCCTTGGTGGCTGTGCCGGTGAGCTAGCTGAGGGCGTTGCGGTCCGGGCGGGGCGGGGCGGGGCGGGGCGCGCGGCTGCCGGGCGGGGCTGAGCCTCACCGAGCCGGTCTATGTCTCCGCGCTTCACGCAGCCTGAGCCATCGGCTCCGCAAGGGCGAGCGCGGGTGCCTGGTCAAGTGGCGCGATGGGCCCCCCCCAGACCCAACGGCTGGGCGCCAAGGAAGACACCCCGACCCGAGCCTGCCTCGGCTTTCCAGAAGAGGACCCCGAGGAGCAGGTGAAGGGCCGGAAGGGCGGCCAGCGCCCTGGGGCAGGCCGGGGACGCGCACCGGGATAGCCTCCCGTAGGCGGCGCTCCAGGCTCAGGCACCCGGCGCCCCCTCCAGTCCAAAGCCTCTCTCCTCCCCATCCTCCTCGTCCTCCTAGTCCTCAGAAGGAGAGGATGAGCCGACTTAGACGCCCGAGGGGCCCGGCCTGGCCACTCACCCGGTGCCTCAGAGGCCGCCCGGCTCCTGGCGGGCAAGCCGAAGCTGAAGCATCCCATCCCGAAGAAGCGGGCCGCAAGCCCTTGGCCCCGGAGATGAAGTCGGCCCGGAGGCTCACGAGCCGGCCAGGGTGCCGAAGACGTCCGAAGGGACCTGGGGGCGCCGGGCGGCCAGCTGCCCCATCCCTGCCGGCAAGAGAGACCATGTCCACGGCCGCGCACCCCGGGCAGGAGGGCCGCCCGACCTCGGGAGAAGCTGGGAAGACAGCGGGGAGAAGAGCAGCTCCGCCTGGGGCCCTGCCCGGCGCCCGCAGGGCCTCTCGGAGTCCGTCCAGACCAGCGGGGTCTGGGGCCCACCCGCGGCCTCACGGAGCGGTCTTGGTCACCGGCGTCACCGCCAGCCTGCTCACGGTCCCCGTGAGGGAGTCTCCGGCCGCCCTGGGCTTCAACCTGAGGTGTTTCTGACAGCGCCTGGGCGCCGGGCTCCCCGGCCCTTCTCTGGCCTGTGGCTCTGCTCTGATACGGGGGCTGGCATCCCAAACTCTCCAGGGGCCGGGGGCCTCCTTCACGGGCAGGCTTGGGGGGAACCCGCCCAGACCTGGCCCTGCCTGTGACCTCAGCAGGGCCCACCGTGCCGCCCTGCTGCCTGGCCCCGCCCTGGTTCCTGCCCCTGAGCATTCACGCTGCTGCGCATTCTCCCCAGGCAGTCTGGGTGGCCCAGGGCTCAGCGAAATGTTCCCCAAGAGCGTCCTGTGTTTCTCAAGCCCCGCCGTGTTCGCTGTTTGAACTGCCTCCCGGGTCTGTGATGACCGCGGTGGTCAGCTTGCCTCCCAGTCTCCCCTGGGCAGGGGTGTTAGAGCAGGGGGCTTCTCCAGGTCAGCCTGACTGCCCAGCGGCCGGAAGAGAAGGGGTACTTAAGGCTGGGGGGAGGCAAGGCCTGGGGGCCGCTCCAGGGAGGGCTCTGCTCGGTGTGTGGAAGCAGGCAGGGGAGTGGGAATGGGCCGTGCTGGTGAGAGCTCCCCCTCAGAGCATCGCCCGAGCCTGCAAGGGTGGCACTGTTCCCCGTCCTGGCCCGGCCCCACCTCCTGACAGTTGAGGGCTGCGGCCTTCACGCAGAGGACGGGGTGGCAGTCGGGCTCAGGAAGCCTGGCGAGTGGGCGTGGGGGCTGTCTCACCCTGATTCGGGTCAGCAGCTGCAGTCGCCAGGAGTGCACCCGGGGTGGGGGGGGAGCGTCCCGGAACTGTTCCACCTGAAGCTGCTGAGTCTGGGGGACAGGAGGGGAGGGTGTCCTTCCACTGCTGTCCTTTCTGCCCGCCTCTGCAAGGACTGCCTTAGTCCTACTGGTGGCCTCGCAAACTGCCCCAGATGCCCGGGGTGGTGGGCGGTTGCTGGAAGGAGGTTTCCCCTCCGGAACTCTGCCCGGCGTGCAGTGCTTCTGCAGTCCTCCCATCCTCCCCTGACAGCCCCCCCACCTCTGGGCCCCAGGTGCTCTCTCCCAGCCGAGAGGCTGTATCCGTGTACCACCTGGGAAGTGGGCCAGGTCGGAGTGGTCCAGCTGGCGGAGGGCCCTCAGAAAGGCCAGTGCTGCCAGCCCGACCACCTCCCACAGACGGCTGAGTCCCAGGGCTCTGCTGGCCGTTCAGACAAGCCACAGAATCCCCGCTGCTGACTTGGGGCCGAGAGGAGCCTGGGTAGTGGGTCACTGGTCTTCGATGCCAAGAAGTGGGAGTACAGGATCACGGTGGGCTCTGGTTTCTGGGGGTGGGCCTGCCGGAACTCCGGTCCCCTCCGTTTCTCAGCCTCCAGGCCAAACAGGAAGAGATGGTGTGCGTAGCCAGGCGATTTCAGCAGCGTGCCTTTGGGGACAGATGCACCCCCCAGGACCTGGTCCACCTGCAGCTTCCGGCTCTTGCAGGTGGTGGCCGTGCTGGTTGCAGCAGGAATGGGTCCCCCCACCCCGGTAGACCCGAGGGCCAGAGGGTGGGCAGTGGAGGGGAGAACGTGCCCTCCAGCGTCCCAGCAGAAGATGCCAGGAGGCCAGCACACTGGGTCCCATCCTGTCCCCCAATGGCCCCATGTGTGACCACCGGGGCTCCCCTGGGCTGCCTCGCCCCCGTGGTGGTGAGCTCCAAGTCCTGCCACCATGGAGCCCGGCCGGAGCCGTCCGTCCCCTCCCGGCCCTCAGGGTGCCCCTGCCTTGGGCTGATGACAGTCCTGCTGCCAGGGCTCCAGACCCAGCTACGAGAGCCCGGGAGTCTGATTCTGCACACACTTCACTCCAGCCACTCTGCCTTCTTGCGTTGTTGCGTGTTTTTCTTGGTGCTTCTGACGCCAGGTGGTTTGTGTGTAGAAGCATGTGTGCGCGTGTGCATGCACGTGTGCAGGTGTGACCACCTTCGGGAAGAGCTGGACGGATGCGCAGAGCTGGCCATCATGTTTCCCGAGAAGAAGTAGCGCTTGCTTATTTGCTGCTGTGTGTGGCTAGGCGCTGCTCATACATCTGGCCGGTGTCCTTGTCCGGCAGCGTTTCCTTCGGGAGCCGCATCACAGCGCGTATTGAGTCGGGATTTCAACCCTGTTCTGTTTTTCGGTTTGCTTTTGTAATGGATGGGAAGAAGCGGCCAGTCTGTCTTTTTCTTTAGAAGATTTTATATATATATCCCAGATGGCACAAGGGGAAAGAATCTGCCTGTCAGGACCCATGGGAGACATGGGTTCAGTCCCTGAGTCAGGAAGATCCCCTGGAGGAGGAAATGGCAACCCATCCCAGTATTCTTGCCTGGGAAATCCCAAGGACAGAGGAGCCTGGTGGGCTGCAGTCCATGGGGTCACAAGAGTCGGACATCAGTGAGCACAGAAGCTTACACGTACATATATACATGTATGTGTGTATATTATATGTGTACGTGTATGTGTGTGTGTGTGTGGGTACGTGTGTGCATGTGTGTGTATGAATGTGTGTATTTCTCTGTGTGTATATATATGTATGTGTGTTTATGTATGTGTGTATGTGTGTATAATGCTCAAAATTCTCAAAGCCAGGCTTCAGGAATACATGAACCATGAACTCCCTGACGTTCAAGCTGGTTTTAGAAAAGGCAGAGGAACCAGAGATCAAATTGCCAACATCTGCTGGATCATGGAAAAAGCAAGAGATTTCCAGAAAAACATCTATTTCTGTTTTTTTGACTATGCCAAAGCCTTTGACTGTGTGGATCACAATAAACTGTGGAAAATTCTGAAAGAGATGGGAATACCAGACCACCTGACCTGCCTCTTGAGAAATCTGTATGCAGGTCAGGAAGCAACAGTTAGAACTGGACATGGAACAACAGACTGGTTCCAAATAGGAAAAGGAGTACGTCAAGGCTGTATATTGTCACCCTGCTTATTTAACTTTTATGCAGAGTACATCATGAGAAACGCTGTACTGGAAGAAACACAAGCTGGAATCAAGATTGCCAGGAGAAATATCAATAACCTCAGATATGCAGATGACACCACCCTTATGGCAGAGAGTGAAGAAGAACTAAAAAGCCTCTTGATGAAAGTGAAAGAGGAGAGTGAAAAAGTTGGCCTACGGCTCAACATTCAGAAAACGAAGATCATGGCATCTGGTCCCATCACTTCATGGGAAATAGATGGGGAAACAGTGGAAACAGAGTCAGACTATTTTTTTGGGCTCCAAAATCACTGCAGATGGTGACTGCAGCCATGAAATTAAAAGACGCTTACTCCTTGGAAGAAAAGTTATGACCAACCTAGATAGCATATTCAAAAGCAGAGACATTACTTTGCTGACTAAAGTCCGTCTAGTCAAGGCTATGGTTTTTCCTTTGGTCATGTATGGATGTGAGAGTTGGACTGAGAAGAAGGCTGAGCACCGAAGAATTGATGCTTTTGAACTGTGGTGTTGGAGAAGACTCTTGAGAGTCCCTTGGACTGCAAGGAGATCCAACCAGTCCATTCTGAAGGAGATCAGTCCTGGGTGTTCTTTGGAAGGAATGATGCTAAAGCTGAAACTCCAGTACTTTGGCCACCTCATGC
>NW_024080510.1:0-16644 GCF_014754425.2 Oryx dammah
ACTTTGACAAACCTAGACAGTGTATTAAAAAGCAGAGACATTACTGACAAAGGTCAATATAGTTAAGCTATGTATTTTTCAGTAGTCATGTATGGATGTAAGAGTTGGACCATAAAGAAAGCTGAGCACCCAAGAATTGATGCTTGTAAATTGTGTTGTTGGAGAAGATTCTTGAGAGTCCCTTGGACAGCAAAGAGATGCAACCAGTCAATGCAAAAGGACATCAGTCCTGAATATTTATTGGAAGGACTGATGCTGAAGCTAAGCTCCAATAGTTTGGCCACCTGATGCAAAGTGACTCATTGGAAAAATCCCTAATGCTGGGAGAGACTGAAGGCAGGAGGAGAAGGAGACGACAGAGGATGAGATGGCTGGATGGCATCACGGACTCAGTGGACGTGAGTCTGAGTGAACTCCAGGAGATGGTGATGGACATGGAGGCCTGGCGTGCTGCGATTCATGGGGTCGCAAAGAGTTGGACGCGGCTGAGCGACTGAACTGAACTGAACTGAAAGCTCCGTCCCCACTGGCCCCGCCCACAAGTACCTGCGTTTCCGGCCTCGTCCCACCCTCTCCCCTTTCGTCGCCTCTCGTTGGCCGCGGCGTAGTGCATTCACCTTCCTCGGTACCGGATCTTCCGCCCGCGTGCGCAGTCCTGCAAACCCGGAATTGAGTTTAAATGAGCGACAGAGTGTTCTGGTGAGTTTGTTTATTTGTTTGTTTAAAACCCGATTCCGAGTCCACAGCCTGTTGTCTTTCACACGTGGGTTTCGGGAGTCTCTGTGGACGTTCAATCTGCCGTTCCCATTTTCCCGTCCCCAGTATGTCCTCGCATCGCCGTGAGAAGTTCTGAAGTCTTTTTAGCTGCCGGGTCCCTGGGTCCACGTCCGCTTTCTGTTGCTATCGTTCTACAGTCCGTGTCCTTCTCTGGCTGTTCTACCTTCTAACTTGTAGAGACTGCTGCTTAAAGTCCTGCATTGCCCAACCCCTAGGTCGCTGATCCACGAAGAGGTGAAGGAGGCTCTCTTCTTTATGGAGTTTGGTCAGGGTCTCGCCTAAGGTTTGAAGGGTAGGGTCAGCCTAGAACGTGTGGTTTTCACAGGAAGGGCCGCGAGTTCTGAAGAAAAGAATAAAACTAAAACCACCTCGTTTGATTCTGTGTTCCAGAACCCCTGCTGTGTCAGTGGCCGGAACCCCTGCTGTGTCAGTGGCTGTAGAGGATTGTGTTTTGTACCTGTTGAGATCCTCCCTCTGTGTGTGGCTGTGTTATAGTGACCTCGGTGTGTTTTTCTAAGTATTGAACAGTCTGTTTTCAACATTCAGGGGTCACTTCCCAAGACTGATGTTAACGTGAGAAGGAAGCCCAGAGGAAGAACAGGAAAGTGAGGAGTCAGAAATGACTCATGCCGAGGTAAGAGGCATAGTCCTTTCGTTTGTTCTGTCTCTCTTTCCTGAAATGCTGTTTCTTTGGACTTGATAAGCTTCTTAACTTATGAACGGGTTTGTTTGAACTGACCGATAGTCATCATCCCAAGGGACCTGGCACGTCAGTGTGCAGAAAACAGTATTGCCAACCAAAGAAGCTCACTCAAGCTTTTAAGTCTTGAGTTTTTATTGGGGTTTAGCTACATAGGCGGGATTGATAACATCTCCAGCATTCTACCCTCCTTAGAAAAGTGAAGTCGCTCCATTGTGTCCGACTCTTTGCGACCCCGTGGACTGTAGCCCGCCAGGCTCGTCTGTCCATGGGATTCTCCAGGCAAGAATACTGGAGTGGGTTACCATATACTTCTCCAAGTTATCTTCCCAACCCAGGGATCGAACCCAGGGCCTCCTGCATTGCAGGCAGATGCTTTATACTCTGAGCCACCAGGGAAGCTAATAAGCCCACCTGGCTCAAAGCCCCAAACTTCTAGTCACTTCCTTGGTCTTTGTGAAATGGCCAGCCTCACAACCTGAGTTATCCCATTATTAAACTAGGGCTCGACCGTAGGTCATGTTATTAGCATAAATTATCAGGGCCCACAGAGAGTAATAAAGCCACTTCACTCACTAAGGAAATTCCAAGAGGAAAAAAAAAAAAAAATTCCAAGAGTAGTTAACAAACTTCCACGACCTGGGGACCAAAGCCTGCCAAATCTTTTTTTTTTTTTTTAGTTTTAGTGTTTATTTTTGGCTATACTGGGCTTTTGCTGATGCACTTGGGCTTTCTCCATTGTAATTAGGAGCTGCTACTATCATGTTGTGGAGCTCTGGCTCTAAGGCACCGGTTCAGTCGTTGTATTAATAACTGGCAGGCTCTGGAGCAGATGGACTTTAGTAGTTGTGGCTCACTAGCTTAGTTGCTTCAAGGCATGCGGGATCTTCCCTGACCAGAGATGGAACTCACGTCTGCTGCATTGACAGGCAGATTTCTCACCACTGGACTATCAGGCAAGTTCCTACATTCCTTATTACACAATTCTGAAACCTAAATCTTTCTTTTATGCCCTTTGATTTTTTTTTCCCCTCTGATTTTTGTTGTTACCTTGGAATACCTCACCTAATTGCATTATTTAAAAATATTTTGTTGTGTTTACCTTCTACTTTGTTGTTCAAAATAATGTCTAAGTCTCTCTTTAAGTGAGCTTCCTTGGCTACCTTGTAGCTATTTTGCTTCATATATTTTGAAGTTTCACTAGTCTGTACAGTCATAACTTCATCTGTAATTTGGCAGAATTACAAATTTACAGATTACAATTACAGAAATCTGTAGTTTCCCTCTATTTAGGTTTTTCTCACTTTTAAATTCAAAATTATGTTGGCTCTCCTAGATACAGCTGAGATTTATATTTGAAATATTCATGTTTGTTTTGAGTTTGAATTGTTCTGAAATTGCAGTCACTGAAGTCTTTATGTCACCACATCTTTCAAGTAAAACTTGTGATTTTCAGACTTTATGTGCTTCAATATAGGTTTACATTTTGTACATAGGTCTGGATATGTGTTCTAAATAGGTGTCATGCTATATTTGCTAATAAAATGTAGACTATTTCTCATATTGTGTTTTTGATCATTCTTACTAAAGAGAAAACAATGTTTTCAGTGAACCCAGTTGGTTCAATGGTAAAGAATCCGCCTGCCAATGCAGGAGAACTGGGTTTGATCCCTGGCTTGGGAAGGTCCCCTGGAGAAGGAGATGTCAGCCCCCTCCAGTATTCTTGCCTGGGAAATCCCATGGATGGAGGAGTCTGGATGTCTACAGTCCATGCGGACCCGAAGTGTTAGACATGATTGATGTGACTTAGCACGCATTCACGCACAATTTGTAAATGTTTTTTTTTTACCATAAATGCTAAAATACATTTCAGTTTAAAAAAAAAAAAGCGGGTTAAAAATGTTTCTTCTAAAAGGTCTGTTACTTATCGAAGGTTCCTTTTACCTTAAGTGTCTTTATGTATGCATCTGTGTGTGCAGGCAGAAACCTAGGTTTATATAAAAGCCATCATCATTTCCTGAATATTTTTATTTATTCTAACCTTTGAAAATTGTTCTTGCATATTTTTCATGGCCTTAGATTGTTTCATTTTAGTGAAATGAATATATAATTCCATTTTAATATATGTATGCATGAGAATGTTCATATGATTTGATCAGTTATTTTCCTTTACACATCCAAGCCCCTGTGAAAACTCTCAAAAAAATAGATAGTATATCCTAAATAGTTAAAATGATTGTTGCTACTGAGGATGCTATCATATTTGCTCTGTAAAATTTGTAAAACACTTGAAGATCAAAAGTAAGTATGAATGCTTACCTTACTATTGTATTTCGTTACTATTCAAAACAGTCACTCATGGAGCAGAATTTTGAACATCACTAGTTAAAAGAAGCTTGTTAACAATACTCTGAAAAAAATTAAGCTTGCTAAAATAAATGGCACATTTCTCCCACTCAAGAACTCTTGGGTCAGAGTATGCTTTTTAAAAATATTGCCTGTTTCCTTGATAGACAATTCATCCTGTGTCATATGAATACAGCACTCAAAAATAAATATGCTCATGTTGTTCTGATTATTTTATCATTTCTTTTCCAGATCAGAATAGTTTCTAAAATGGTGTGTGGGTCATTTCTCATCTTTTTTTTGGGTTAGGATTATGGTAGAAAATATTGCTGTGTAAAAGTCATATTATAGTATAACACCAGTTCAGTCCTGCTCCCAGGACTGAGATAATGAGATGAATCACATGTATGGATTTCCTTCAGTAAACTCTATCCCTTCGGTAAATCTGCCTAGTCACAACCCTCCCTCTTGAGATATGGGTTGTCTTCTGACCTTATGACCATTGTTAATTCCGTGTTTCCTTGGTAATGGTAACGTGTTTCCTTGGTAACGTTTGGTTTTCTGATCTTTACCATTGTCAAAGAAATTCCTTAACAGCGTATGTATGCTCACACAAAGATCATTAAAGCACCCTTGTTCCATCAGAGCTTGGGTCCCTGTGTCTTTCTTTCTTTCTCTCTGTCTCTCTCCCTCAGGCTAATTCTGTGGAGCGTGGAAACCTGGCTAGCTCACTTTCTCGCCCAGGCTTTCAAGACCTCTTCGAGAGGATGCCCTGTGCCCTCGTGAGCAGTACAAGCCTTGTGTCAAGTGCTTTATTGGTTCTCAGTGTAAACCAGGGAATATCAGCCTCTTTCTCTCTTTGACTTTCTTATCATAGACTCTGGACCACCAGATTCCGGTCCATTAAAGGACCGCAACATTAGGCTACAGATCAGGGAAGGCATGTATGAAGTGAAATTTACCTACAACACATTTTTAAAATATTTATTTATTTGGCTGCCCTGGGTCTTCTCGTGGCAGCTAAGATCTTCAGTCATCCTTGTAATTTTCAGCTTCTTTGGTTGTGACATGTAAAGTCTTAGCTACAGCATGTGGGATCTAGTTTCCTGATCAGGGAAAGAACCAGAGCTCCATGCATTGGGAGCTCAGGGTCTTAGTCACTGAATCATCACCAAGTCCCCAAACTAACATTTTTTAATGATAGATTCAGATCATAGTTTCCATAATAGTGCCAAAATACCCGGGCAGTGATAATGCATTCCTCCATGTACTTCTTACTCCATGACTCACGTTGACTGGTTTAGGTGTTTCTGTGAGATTCCCATGCTATCAATTTGTTTTTTTCCATTTGACTTGAACAGGTGTCTTGCAAAGAAAAAGGGACGGATGTGCCTAAACTATCACAATTAAAGGAGTAACTTCATGTCTTCTTACGTTCTTTCTGCTTTGGAAAATGAACACTCACGTGTGTTTAGCAGAGATACTGGGTTTTGGGAGTGGTGGTTTTCATCCCAAGCCCAGGTCTGATCTTTTCCAGTACACTCCGTGCTCATATCACAGAGTCTCATCACAGTTTTGTATTTTCCAAAATGTTTACAAGAATGTTATTAGTCCTAATCTATGCTCAACTGTATTAAAAGTTAAAATACAGCTCAGTGCAAATAAAGAATATCATCCTCTAACATGATGTACATTTTAATCCATTCAAAATTGCCTGAGTTTAGTGAGATGAACATTTTTCTCTCTTCCTCCTAATGAGCATATAGCCCCATTTGAGTGTATGTCTGCACTCAGTGGAGAAGAGTTTGAGTAGGCTCTGGGAGTTGGTGATGGACAGGGAGGCCTGGTGTGCTGTGGGCCATGGGATCGCAAAGAGTCGGATTCAACTGAGCAGCTGAACTGAACCATATGTAGGAAAATATTAACATGAGTTGATCAATTTTTTCATTTTCTTCTTTTCTTTTTGCTTTGTTTTTTTGAAGAACTTCTGGGGAAGGGAATGACTACCCATTCCAGTATTCCTGCTTGGGAATTTTTTGGACAGAGGAATCTGGCAAGTTAGAGTCCATGGGGTTATAAAGAATGGGACATGACTGAGTGACTGAAACTTTTCTTGTCTTTAGTATTCTTTTTTTTTTTTTTTTAGTATTCTTTACAGTTACAGAAACTTCTATCAACTTTTCTTAGAATTGTCTCTGTGAATCTGTCTGTGTTTTATTAGTTAAAGTCTAAAGTACATAAAATGAAGTAAAGTTTAAGTTCTGCCATTTAATGTTAAAATAAGTGCCAAAAGGTACAAGAGCAACATTACTGATTTTTAGTTATTTCTCTTGCACTTTCAAGACTCCGATAAAAACAATCAAAGATATAGAGTATATACTAAATAGTTAAAATGATTCTTTCTGCCAAGGTTGTGGTTACCCAAAGAGTGAGGAGCAGGTAAAACCAAGGAGGGTTTTAGAATGCAGAAACTGAAAAACCAGACCCTTATTGTCTCGTGTCTGGAAATTCTTTTCCAACCTGCACCCAGACCGTGACATTTTTGGTGGCTTGTTCAGGGACTTGGAGTCTCTTCCCCACCTCCTCGCTTCTCATTTCTCATAGGGACCCTCTGCCAACAGGCAACTGCTCTGGCAGCAACTGAGGAACTCTGGCCAGGGTTACCTACTCTGGTGTGTTCCAAACGCCCCACTACTCACTGCACCAAGAGTAGCTGCCGCTTGAATGGGTGAGGGTCTCTCCTTTGTCTTTTTTCCAACTGAGGAACTATACCAACCAGTATTGTGTGGGCACAGGTCAGACACATAAAAGCCATTAGGGCACCTGCCACAGAAAGATTCCCATGTGAGGATAGGGGGGCACACAGAACAGATCAGGCCACAAGGGCACTCCCCCCCAGCAAGGCAACTTCCATCCACCATGTCAGGCACATACTGATTGAAGCAAAACAGAAACCATTGTCCCGGGCCACCGCCTCCTATATATATTGTAAGGCGGATTCCTCAGCCTTCTTCCCTGTCACTTTCACTTCTTTCCCTTTGGGTGCAGATTGATTTACAGGAGCCTGGGTGTTGCCTCTGAGCCATCCCCAAAGTGCCTTCCACGTTTCAGGGAATCACCAAATGGTGAGTCACCTGGTTGCTCCCGGGAATCTCTGTCTTTCTCTGCCAATGTCACCTGGTGGCCTAGCTGCAGGGTTCTCAGAGGTCTCCTCTCACTGTCGAACGCGACTATTGCACCGCTCCACCATTTTGTGCGTTAGTCGCACGGATAGATCACTGGGAGGAAAGGGACGCCTTTCTGTCAGCCAGTGACTCTCAGTACTCCCATTCTATGGTAGGTAGGCTAAGAGTGAGTTCTGTTACGTCCCAGGAGGCTCTCTCATACTCAACCCTTGGCTACTTTCTCAGAAACTGGAAACCTTTGACCCTCCAGAAGACCTGGCTCCAATACAAACGGGGGACCCCCCCAAAAATGGCCTCTGAATGGCACAGTAAGTTTTTCCAAAAGAAGGGAAAGGACTCAGAATTTCCTTATGTTCTGTTGCCACCCTGTCTCCTGTCCCTCTCTGTCTCTCTCCATCAGATTTCCTAGCTGGCCCCTACTCAACCTTTCATATCCACATGATCTCTAGGGAAGGATTCTGAGGTTCCCCTTGGTCCAGGTCTTTCTTCTATATTCAAAAGCCCAAAGGATCAAAAACTGTCCTAACATTCTAAAGAATCCCCTTCTAAGGAAGCTTATCTCTCAGGTGGAGAGGGAACCAAGCTTCCCCCACTCTGGAACATCCTAAAAAATTCCCTTCTGAGTACTCCTGTTTCTCAGGGCTGGGAAGGACCAAGCTTCCCCCAGTCCTGCAAATTCTCTTAACCCTTCAGATTCTTCTGATGGGACAAAGACCTCACTTCCCACCAGAGGGACAGTCCAAAATGTTTATGAGCTGAAATGCCCCTGATATGAGCGTCAATTTGAGCATTATTTGGTCTATATTTTAGCTATAAAACTAAGACTACAGAAAGGAAAGACAACTTTTTGACATAGGATGGCCCTGATATTCTTTAGACTCTGGAGAAAACTCGTTAAAATGAAATTTTCTTTCCCTTGGAAACTGCAAAACCATTTCTTTTTTGTATATGCATTTAAAACCAACTAGCTTGTTAAAAGGCCTGCCTAGAGAAAAGCTTGAAGTTAACCCTTTCCATGTCCTTGAAATACACTGCCCATTTTGCCTGAGACCTGACTCAGCCTTGCGCAAAACAGAACTTCAAGCCAAACAAACAAAATACAAGGGTCAAAGGGATATTTTAGGTCTCAGGCAGGAAACTATGAGATCTCTGTCTGTCTATCTGGATGTATGTATGTCTCAGTGTGCACTTTATATATATATATATATATATATATATATATATAATTGCTGAAGTTGTAAGTGAGTTCTAATTTAGTGAGAAAGTTGGCTTAAAGTTCAACATTCAGAAAAACGAAGATCATGGCATCTGGTCCCATTACTTCATGGGAAATAGATGGGGAAACAGTGGAAACAGTGTCAGACTTTATTTTTTTGTGCTCCAAGATCACTGCAGATGGTGACTGCAGCCATGAAATTAAAAGACACTTACTCCTTGGAAGAAAAGTTATAACCAACTTAGATAGCATATTGAAAAGCAGAGACACTACTTTGCCAAAAAAGGTCCGTCTAGTCAAGGCTATGGTTTTTTCAGTGGTCATGTATGGATGTGAGAGTTGGATGGTGAAGAAAGCTGAGTGCCGAAGAATTGATGCTTTTGAACTGTGGTGTTGGAGAAGACTCTTGAGGGTCCCCTGGACTGCAAGGAGATCAAACCAGTCCATTCTGAAGGAAATCATTCCCGGGTGTTCATTGGAAGGACTGATGCTAAAGCTGAAACTCCAGTACTTCGGCAGCTCATGTGAAGAGTTGACTCATTGGAAAAGACCCTGATGCTGGGAGGGATTGGGGGCAGGAGGAGAAGGGGACAACAGAGGATGAGATGGCTGGATGGCATCACGGACTTAATGGACATGAGTTTGAGTGAACTTCGGGAGTTGGTGGTTGACAGGGAGGCCTAGCGTGCTGCAGTTCTTGGGGTCGCAAAGAGTAGGACACAACTGAGCGACTGAACTGAACTGAAAGGAAAGTAAGTGCTTACAAATCAGACAATTCTAACTCCAAGAGAAATTAACCTAAATGAATTGCAGATTCACATGAACTGGGAAATATTCAATATTAAATAGCTAATATTAATGTGTATTTGCTAATCTAATGCAGGTATGTCTTTGAGTCATTAAGCACAGTATTTTCATTGTCCCTAGGTTTATTATAAGTTAAATGTTGTTATATTTTTATATCTGTTCCAAGTTTGTCAACCAGGATAGTACTTCTAGGAAAGAAAAAAAAAAAAAAACTTCAAAGAAAATGTAAAAGAGAAACGAGCTTTTAGATAAAACTCTTAGGAATAATTATACTTTAGAAATGTCAGTCTAAAACATTCTCTAGATTGTGGTAACCTGAATTTCTAGGGCTGTTCTAAACTAAGTGATGGAAGTTTATTGAACACCTAGGTCATTTCCAAATAAAATAAGATTCTGAAACATTCATTACTGAGGACTAACTTCCTCTTACAGAGAAACTAGAGATTTTGGACTATTCATGAATAATGCTTGATGCCATCCTGAGATGTTCTCTAGATTTTTTTTGTTGTTGTTAATTATTACTGATATTATGTTCACCAATCTACAGAATGCTTAAGTTCTTAGTTGCTTAAGGAAAGTAGCATGTGTATTTTCAGTAAAGAAGGTATGATGAATGAAACTACATTTTATGAAGGGAAGAGTAAGTAGGTCTGACTTGTAGGAGGAATTTTCAAGATGGAAGAACAAAGTAATGGATACAGAAAATGATAAAGTTTTATGGAAGCTGGACCCCAAGGGAATAGTTTTGTGCATAAATATGAGTTTTCTTGAGATGTGGGGCTGCCTTTGATAATGGATTTTAAGTTTCTTTACCTCTGAAGTGATCTTTTCTATGTTTACCTTTGAAATCTTCTTTGGTTACTTTGTTTACTTTCTTAATTTACTTTGGCTAAGTAAATACTTTGTTTCCCAGTGATCTATATGATTTTATCTGACTGAGTGTTAAAACTCCTTTTGATATTTGTCCACAAAACTTCCTAAATGACTTGACTTCTAGCTGCCTTTGGAATGCTTCAGAGGGCCCCTGAAACATCCCAGGGAGCTATTAAACTACCTGGGTTCATTGGACATGTAAGTTACATGGGAGGTACTGTTGAAGGGGTGATAAATCTTCTCAGATTATGCTGTATGGTGGATGTTACCAATGTAGATATCCTAAAATTATGTGGAGTTCATATAGATCTGATATGCCCTAATAAAATGTGGTCAACTATAATATTGTACTTATCCTGTTAAGGTGTTACAAGTCACAGCAATGACCAGGCTACACTGTCAATTGCCGGTTAATCAGATTTAAACATGCCTTCTGTGCTTTCACTCTGATGCCTTTGTAAGAATACTGCTACTTCATGATTTATGAAAAGATTTTTCTAAGGTTAACCGATAAACAACTTTGGTTTACTATCTGGTAAGCTGGTACCAGACTGGATTTTGGTCTAACCTCTATGTTAATAGAACAAAGTTTTCTTAGAATGCAGCTTTCAATAAGAGATTATGAATTTCTTTGCCTTTAAGTGATTTATATTCATTTTTAAAATCTTGTGTTACTTTGGTGAAGTAAATAAGCATTACTTAAAGTTAGGGTACGTGTAGACAAAGCTCATTCTTCTTCAACAAAAGTAACCCCTCATGGTTGGACTTTTGCTATTCTGATATCCTTAAAACATGGCCATGGTCTGCTCCTGAATCATGGAATAAATATGCTAATGTTGCCCTGATTATTTAATAATTGCTCTTTCAGATGAGAAGAGTTTCTTTAATGGCTTGTGGATCATACTCATCCTCCTTTGTTCACATTAGAAATTGGGTAAAAAGGATTACTGTGTAAAAATGTATATTTTATAACACCAGCCAAGCCACCAACTCACCGCCACGTCTCTGAACTTGCCGTTTTCATCTTGGGTCACATTAGAAAGTCTTCCCATGGCCACATAGCATCTGTACTTTGTATTTCAGGGACGGCTGACGTTCCAGGATGTGTCCATAGACTTCACTCAAGAGGAGTGGGAATGCCTGGACCTCGGTCAGCGGGAATTGTACAGGGACGTGATGTTAGAGAATTACGGGAACCTGGCCTCCTTGGGTGAGGATAACTACCCGCTGGGTTTTTGTTCCATCATTTCTACAATGTCCTCTGAAATTTTCTGCTTCCCACAGTAGTTTCAGATCTCTGCTTTCTAGGGGATAATGGGTTATTTCTGAGTTTAGAAAGAAAGGCTCCATGATGAATCATTATGCTGGTGGTGCTTTTCTTCCTTGATGTACTCTGCCTCCTTCCTTCTAGGTTAGTGGTAATTGTGTAAGTTCTGTGGTATTAAATAGTTGCAGCCTCTCTTAATTTCACAGTGACACTGCTTACTTTTGCCTTAGTACTACTTGACCAGAATCTCAGGACTGATTGTTAGGTGTTTGTTAGTGTTCTATAACGGCTTTGAATAAAGTGTTTCAGGAAATCATTTTCTAGTAGAAAATGCATTCTTGTCTCACCTGAATACATATTGGATTCGATACTGATGAATCTCTAACAACACAAATATTCCTTTTTCTGATGAACAGGGCTTGTCTCTATGCTGGACCTGGTCACTTTTATGGAGCAACTGAAGGATCCCAGGAATATAAGGAGAATGGAGACAATAGCCATTTACCCAGGTAGGTATGAATGGTTGGAGATGATGACTCAGATGAGAGGTCAAAAGAGCAGCAAGGAACTCATCCTTCCTCACCTGGTTTTGGAAGATTAGCTTCAATGGAAATAGTTTTCGACAACCTGCGTTTGTGTCTGCTACTGTCATAGAAATGTATCATCTGCCCCATGCTCTCTCTGAAATCATTCATGAATTTACCTCCAGTGATTACTTTTCTCCATCACAGTGTGACCTAAAAGTCTCCTCTTGGCTTGTGACAAACTGCATTCATTCGTTGCTCTTTGATTTCTTGGGGGCCCTAGGAAAACTGCCCATTTCTGAGTAACTGTATGACAGTCCTTGTAATGTTTCCTTCTACCTCTAGGCAGAAATGTGTGAGTGGAGTGGTAGACAAACTGCCAAACTTCTAGGAATACTGGGGACGGGTTTTTATTCTCTGATTTATAATTTCTTTTCCACTGGGAGCGACACATAGGACCTTCTAAATAAATTTCAAATTCAAGTAATTCTTCACTGCAGAAAGCAAAACCTCGTGAAAATGAAACAATGCACATCTCAGGTTGACTTGAAAGTTTCTCTTTTCCTTATATGATCTCATTTTAAATATCTTTAGTGTATGTGCCCCAGTCCTAACATGCTAAAATACTTTATTGTGTTCTAGTACCTCATAGAATTTTAAACTAAATTGACATAAAATCTTAGCACATTTTCCACTACTTATTAATGGTTGATTCAGACTATGACAATTTTTAGATTATATAAAGAAATCTTTATTAAAAGTTCTAATTGGAATATAGCTGTTTTCCAATTTTGTACTCCTGTACAGCAGAGAATCAGTTATGTATATCAGTCAGTTCAATTCAGTCGCTCAGTCGAGTCTGAGTCTGCAATCCAGGCCAGGCTTCCCTATCCATCACCAGCTCCCAGAGCCTGCTCAAACTCATGTCCATGGAGTCAGTGATGCCATGCAACCATCTCATCCTCTGTCATCCCCTTCTCTCATCTTCAGTCTTTCCCAGGATTATGGTGTCTCTCAGTGGGTCAGTTCTTCGCATCAGGTGGCCAAAGTATCAGAACTTCAGCTTCCTCATGTCCTTCCAATGAATATTGAGGATTGATTTCCTTTAGGATGGAGTGGTGTGATCTTCTTGCAGTCCAAGGGACTCTCAAGAATCTTCTCCAACACCAAGGTTCAAAAGCATCAATTCTTCGGCGCTCAGCTTTCTTCATGCTCCAACTCTCACATCCATACATGACTACTGGAAAAACCATAGCTTTGACTAGATGGACCTTTGTCAGCAAAGTAATGTTTCTGGTTTTTAATACGCTGCCTAGGTTGGTCATAGCTTTTCTTCCCAGGAGTGAGCGTCTTTTACTTTCATGGCAGTAGTCACCATCTGCAGTGATTTTGAAACCCCCAAAATAGTCTCTCACTGTTCCCACTGTTTCTCCCACTGTTTGCCATGAAACGATCTGACCGGTGCCATGATCTTTGTTTTTTGAAGGTTGAGTTGGAAGTCAGCTTTTTCAGCCTCTTCTTCCAGTTTGATCAAGAGTCTCCTCAGTTCCTCTTCCCTTTCTACTATAGGGGTGGTGTCATCTGCATATGTGAGATTATGGATATTTCTCCCTGAAATCATGATTCCAACTTGTCCTTCATCCAACCCGGCATGTCACATGATGTACTGTGCATATAAGTTAAATAAGCAGGGTGACAGTATACAGCCTTGACATACTCCTTTCCCAATTTGGAATCAGTCCATTGTCACATGTCCAGTTCTCACTGCTGCTTGTTGACATGCATACAGATATCTCAGGAGGCAGGTAAGGTAGTCTGGTGTTCCCATCTCTTTAAGAATTTTCCACAGTTTCTTGTTGTCCACACAATCAAAGGCTGTGGTGTAGTCAATAAAGCAGATGTCGTTGTTTCTCCAGAACTCTCTTGCTTCTTACATGATCCAAGGGATGTTGGCGATTTGCTTTCTGGTTCCTCTGCCATTTCTAAATCCAGCTTGAACATCTGGAAGCTCTCGGTTCACGTACTGTTATAGCCTCACTTGGAGAATTTTGAGCCTTTGCTATTGTTTAAAATGAGGGAAATTGTGTAGTAATTTGAGTGTTCTTTGGGATTGCCTTTCTTTGTGATTGGAATGAAAACTGACCTTTTCCCTTCCTGAGGCCACTGCTGAGTTTTCCAAATTTGCTGGCTTATCGAGTGCAGAACTTTAGCATTATCATCTTTAGGACTTGAAATAGGTCAGCTGGAGTTCTATCACCTGCACTAGCTTTGTTGGTAGTCATGGTTTCTAAGGCCAACTTGACTTGGATGCCAGGATGTCTGTTACTAGGTGAGTGATCACACCATCGTGGTTATCTCGGTCATTAAGATCTTTTTTGTATAGTTCTTCCATGTATTTTTCCAACTTCTCTTAATATCTTCTGCTTCTTTTAGATCCATCCCATTTCTGCCCTTTATTGGTGCCATCTTTGCATGAAATATTCCTGGTACCTCTAATTTTCTTAAAGAGATCTCTAGTCTTTACCGTCCTATTGATTTCCTTCCCATTTAGGTCTCCACAGAGCAATGAGTAGAGTTTCCTCTTTGAATCATAGTTTGAAAGTCTTTCTTCTTATTTAATTTCTTAAAACTAGTACTTTATTAAGTATATCTTACTTGTATTCAGCTTCCCCTAGTTTCTGACTAGTTCTCTGTCACTATCATTTATGATTCTTAGATTGAAACATCTAATAGACCATTCTCAGAAACGTGTGGCAAGAAGTGGATTTAAGAATTACTAGGCATATAGGATTTCTGAAAGTGTTTGGTGTCTCCACTTAAGATGACTAAAAGCAAGAAGTAATCATTAGATTGCCTATAACCTCTTAATTCACTGGTCCTTGGAGGTTTTTATCTTGTTTCTTCCCCTATAACCTATTTCTTTGCCACTCATTTTGTCCAGCATTCTGTTTGTGGTCTCTGTTTTGAAGAGTGCAGCAACCTAGTTGGTCTTCCTTCTGGTATCTGCACCTTGGAGAATGAGGTTGGTCGAGAGGATTGTGCCCTTATCCTCTCTTGATCTGTGCTCTGATTGCTGTTAACTGTGACCAGAGCCTGCCCTGGATATTCAGGGCTGTTTCCCCCTTGTTCTGTGGTTGTTACTGCCCTCTCTCTGGTGGGGCCTGCTCCCTGCATGGTAGTATAGAGCCCCCAGATCTGAGTCTTCACTGTGATTCTGATCTGTGGTCTGAGGCAGGTGGGATTGGAGCACACCCACTGGGAGAGAAGTCACTGAGTATTACTCCTCTGGGGATGTTCATCTCAGGGTGTGCTCTGGTGACCCCTCTCATGCGTTCTGCAAGTTCTCATGTTATGTAGTGTTGGCAGTGCTCTTGGCTCAGCTTAACCATGGGAGTGATGGCACATGGCCCTGGTGTCTCTCAGCTGTTGTTTTCACAAGGTCACCAGCATAGATTCAGTGAAGTCAGGTCCTGGGACTGCACTGAGCGTGGAGCTGGACCCACTGTAGTGCTACGAGGGAGCTCAGGCTCTGTCCTGGCCCGTCCCCTTGTGTAGGAGCCCACAAAGTCTACAGCTACTAAAGCTATACCTGCCATGAATGAGAAAGCCCTGGTTGTTGATTCAGATGCTCCATAGGGGCTGAGGTTACAAAGCTGGTCATGGGTGTAAGACTCTGGCTTGTGTTGCTGCAAGGAGAGGTTTAAGCTTTTCTTCTTTATTCCTGGGTTTCACCTGTGCTTTCTGCTCCATCTGTGCATATGGTCAACTCACGGGTGTCTTCTCCTGAGGCTGCCCCAGAGCACAGGATTCTGCTGATTGTGGAGGATATCGATGGGGGAGGCATGGCTGGGGGCTCAAAAGACCTACGCGGGTAGACTTCTTCATAGTCCTTGGCTAGCAGGGGTGGGCACAAGGGACAAGAGATGCAATGGGCTTCTTTTTTGGGCATCACTCACCAATGGTGCTCTGCTCTATGGTGGTTCAGGCTTCACCACGAGCATCCCGTTTGCAGAGCTCCTGCCTCACTCCAATCCCTTCAGGATGTTTCCTCACAGCCAACAGCAGTCCTCTGCCTGGGTCTGCTCTCCAAACCCCGCCTTTCAGCGCCCAGCCCTCGTCCGCGTTGCTGGACATGCCTCTCGGGCTGGGCGGGCAGGGCTGGGGCCAGTACCCTGCGCGCAGCTCTCACTCTGTCCCGCCGCCACACGCTGGTTGCCGTGTTCTCTTCCCACAGAGAGTGAGGCTCTCCTTCTGTCCAAACTGAGCTCCCCCAGGGAGGGGCTTCCCGGGATATGGAGACCTCTCCTCACCTTCATCTCCCCGCAGGGTTGCAGGCCCCAACCCACTTCCTCTCCTCTTCTTTTTCCTTCTTCTTTCTTTTGTCCTACCCTGCAGAGCAGGAACCTTTCTTGTCCTTTCCAATTTCCAAGGGCCTCTGCTAGTGTTCAGCTGGGCTCTGTGAGAATTGTTGCATTTCTCATTCACTTGTGGAGAGACTTATGATCTCCACATCTGCCTAAGCCTCTGGCATCTTGATCCTTCCATCTCTATTTTATTTTTAAACTAGCTGTGGTCATCAATTTTCTCTAAATCTTTAAAGATATTCACTGAGAATAGCAGGTAAAATTACTTGTTTTTTGGTATCTTTCAGCTATGTCTCCACAAGACACCCAGAATTTGATGCCAAAGCATCCAGCGTTAGAAGAAGTATTCCCAAAAGGAAACCTAGGAATATATCAATTATTTCACCTCAGAAACTTAAATTTAATGAAAGATCGGGAATACACGAGGGTAAATGAAAGACAGAGAGGATGTTTATATGGACATAAAGAAATGGAGACGGTGACACATAATGCTAACATTACTGGCAAAAGAAACGAGCAACGTGAGTCAAATTGGGAAAAACACCAACTTCAGTCTTCAACATCTGCCGAGAAGTGTAAGTGTTT